>NW_010156449.1:91311-106449 GCF_000695765.1 Mesitornis unicolor
TCCTGCTGAGGGGCTTGACTAACAAGGTTTAACCCAAAGGGCAAAAGCTCTTTCATGCAAGTCAGGCACTCTCATCCAAAAAGCCATGTGAATGGCAGGAGACTGCTGTGTTCCTGTGTACAGAGAGGGGCCTACGGAGGGGCCAAGGGAAGAGGAGTTTATTTTTAAACTGGTTTGACTGAATTACAGACACAACACAGCGCACCGCCTCTGCTGACGCTGCAGACTGCTCTGCGCTGGGCTCCGTCTGACAGTGACTCAGAGGCAGCAAGAGTGCGATTACGGCTCCTGGCTCAAACATTGAGTCTGTTGGGAGGAGGAGAATAATTCATTAATTTATTTGGGACACTGGATGGTTTCCTCGCTGTCTGCAACAACAGGGTGTGAGCAGCCCCAGCTCCAGCTGCTGGCGGACGGGTTTTGCACCGGCTGAGTCTCCCGCGCCAGCGTCCGCAGCCATCAGAGGGGCTCAGGAGAGCTCGTAAATAGATTCTCACAGTGCTCATGTGTTCGGTAATTAGAGATATTTTTTTTTTTTCTTCCAAAGCCTGCTAGGGGAATTTTCCATAGCACTAAGTCTTTCCATTTTCACTGGGAACTATAGGACTTAAGTGTCAGCACCTTTTGGTAGGGCAAGGATTTGCTTAGGAGCAGGAAGGGAAACCAGGTAGGAACATCATGCTAAGGGGTTTATGAGCCTTGCACTGAACTGGTGAAAGTTGGTGTGGCCAATGGGCATGTTCCTGAGACTCCCTATTAGCTGACGAGTCAAATACCTTCAGGAACTTGTAGGCCTACGTTCCTTCTGCTAGTGCATTAAAGGACATGATTTGGGAGTACCGCAGAGTGGTGCAGGTGACAGAAGAAAAATTTACTATTATTTTTTTTCCAGTGAGTCAGATTTCCCCAAGTACCACAGTGTCAAGTGTGATCAAATATAAAAATATTTTAAAAATTCCATTTATGATAATTGTGTTTCACAAAAGTGATCTTCCATCTTGACAATAGTTTAATCTTTGCATTCAGCTTGCTCTCAGAGAGCTGCGTGGCTGCGAATGCAATGCCGCAGGAGGAAGGTCCTCCCTACAGTTTTGTATATGCGACTGCAGAAGCAGCATTTCATTTCCTTATTTTGTGAGCTGCAATTACCATAAATTGAAATCTAGCAACATACGCATTATTTAAAGGCAAATGTTACAGGATCACTATCCTGACTAGGAGTTTTGTGTATTTCTATAATATAAATATTTAGCAGTAATAAAAGTAATAAGAAATTAGTCTTCTGTTTGGTTTCTAAATGTCTGCACTAATAAAAAACTGTAAAGTCTGCATTCCTGTGCACTGCAAGGACTAAATACGAAATATCCGTTCCAAACATTATACTTCTAAGTTAACAAACAATTCTTAGCTAGAGTATTAGGAGACATTACTTCCAAAGGCATCTGTGGAGTTCATTTTGCTTCAGTCTTAATCTCTGCAGGATGTGTTGAAGAAAGTTAATTTTGGCAGTTTAATGCTTCCAAAGAAAAATATTTTGCAAAACCTATTGCAAAGAGGCAAATATTTAAGCCATTTTATTTACCAGAGCCAGCATTTTCAAGCCCAGTTGATCTTGACTTGATTGATGTGCACCCATTACAACACAGACTCTCTTCAAAGTACTCACTATCCCCAGATCAGAGTAGCAGTTTGGGTCTTGTGTTACTGTTTTGAATGTGGTTGTGAATGAAGCACTGCAGTGTTGTGTTACAGCAGAAAAACCAGCCAACAGAAAATGCAGATACAAAGATGTGTGTTGGCTCCCAAGTCTGGTTTTTAAGCTTGATTTTAAGAAGGTACTGAATGGAAAATCATTTCAGAGCTATGTATTTTAAATATAAGGCAGGAATTTTTAAAAGCATGTGAGTAACTTCTGAACATAATCCCACTCACTTTTAAATGAGACTGGTCCTGAGAAATTTTAGAAGACTCTTAAAATCTATTGTAGGAGGTTAAAATAACTTATTTTAATATCTAAAAGAGTAAGATATTAAATGTTAAGAAGGGAGAATGATGGATCAGTGGTAATTGCTCTCATTAAGTGGATGATTTTTAGTATCTAAGCAAAAAATTGGATTCTGTTAGCCTGCTGTTCAGTGTACCTACTTGTGGAACAAGCTCTTACTAAACGCAGGTTCAAACCCTCATTTTAATTTGTGAGTCAGCTTGAATCGAGCTTGTGAGAAGCATTTGCACGATTGCAGGAGGCTGAAACACTGAGCTTCTGTCTGGTCTGCAACCACATTGAAGTTTCACCAGCTTATTCCATGGCTGATTTTTGGGGTCTGAAACATGGCAAAAACATAAGCAGAACCCAGCGCCTCATCATTACTTGGCTTGGACAAGAATTACATAATTGCACTTTCTGCTAGGAGGAACTATTTTGAAGTGATAATGGTTTTCTTGAAGAGATGCTGTGAAGATATGCATCAAATATTTATTTCCATAAAAATATCCATCTCAGCCATGAGATGAACACCACCTTCACTTATTAAAACTGAATATGTCTTAATAATATGACCGACTAATGAGTTGGATGACCCTGCAAAGGGAAGATGGCACCTACTCCCCAACTACTCTGTAATGACAATCTGGGATGAGGAATTTGACCTTGCAGTCATGCAAAGGGAATTTTATGTGTGTAATGAACGGTGGAGCAGAAATGAGGATGATTTAAGTTAGCAGTAGGATGGCATTTTGTCTTTTCTAAACTATAAATTGGAATTTAACTTACCTAACCATAGACCCTAAACCCCTAAATAGATATGACTGGTGCAGTGCATGAATGTGGGTTTCCAATGGCAATGATTTTTCAAAAAACAGAGGCCTGTTGATATAGATTAATTTAGATTATTTACATCTTAATCATGACACTTGTTCATATCTCAGGAAAACAACATGTTTTGTAGGTGAGAAAGACCAATGCGTCCCTCCACCTTCATCGCCAGTGACCATGACTTCTCTGTCCTTTAAAAACTGGTTACTTTAGACCATTTTACCTGTTCTCTGAAGTCTAACTACATGATGCAACCTGTCCTAGGAAGGTGACAGTCTTGCAAGGGAGATATCCATGTGTCTGACAATTAATTAATCATAGTTCCACTTCCTAAAATGAACTTCTGACTAGCAGCATGTTGAAACAATTTCTGCATCATTGTCTTCAGACAGATATGTCCTTCTATTTATGATTATTAAGGAGACGTTCAAAACCCCACTGGAAAAAACATAAAAATCTCCCACAGTTTTAAATTAGTTTTCCACTAGATTGGTGGTTTTCAATCCCTTCTAATGGGCTGGGTGCACTTCTTTATGAAAATATTTAAGCTTTCTCAATATAGCCTTGCTTTGTTAAAGTTGTAAGTCCCTGCACTGGTTGAGACAGCTCATCTGTAGAGCTTTATATTTCTACACATTGTGTTTTCAATGTTCACTCACTCGTGGATGCCAGGGAATTGAAAATCTGATGAACTTTGGTGACTTTTTTAGTGGAATCCAACCTAGCTCACAGGTCTTTGGCTCTCAAGTTAGGAGGCAGCACCATATTTCACTTTTCTTTCATAGCAAGAGAACTGTTTTCATTTCCAAAGATCTGTATCGAGAAAATTGTCTTCCAAAAAGCACCACTCATCCCTGCAGCGACCCGGAAGATGTACACCATTTAAGGTAAAGACATAGCTCAGCAAAACCTAAAGAAATCGTGACAATTACTCCCTAAATTGAATTCTAAATGAGATTAAAACAGACTTTTTTAAAAACTGTATTGTAGGGTCTTGAAGACCTACATTGACCTGCATTAATTGGTGATTTTGTTTCTCCTCAACAATTTTAAATTTAGAATCACAGAATATTAGGAGTTGGAAGGGACCTCGAAAGATCATCTTAATCCAACCCCCTGCCATTTAGGTAAACAATTAGGACTGGTTAATTAAAAAAATCTAAAATATTTTAATGAATTGAAAAAATATGTAGAAGTTAAAATAAATGTTTTGTTTGTCCCAAAGTATACAAGTTCCTTTATTTTTGATCACTTAATATTTACATATATGAAATTGAGGGAAATATGAGAATGAACAACTGCTTAGAAAAGAAATTATTTTAGCAAAAGCTGGAATGTGAAGTTCTAGGTTTCAGGGAAGTATTTCTGTTTGTTCTGGTCTCTGAAAGGGAACGCTTGGCTGAAACTGGCACAAAGACACAGAGCCATCCAAGTCTGCTGAATTTGCAGTTTTAGTCTGAATACTGTGGAGAATTCCTCTTGCTCTTGGAGCGCCATAGAAAGTGCAGTAGTGTTTTCATGTATGTTCATGCAAACGCTTTATCACTTCATTTTTGCTTGTCCCCCCAGATAGAATACTTTCACTACTTCACCAAACCAACATCATTTACACATCAAAACAATAATTCATTTTCAGATTCAGCCCTTCATTAAGAAGATAAGTAGGGCTTAATTGGTATCTAGAGCCTGTGTAGCTCTTCTGTACTAGAGCGGAGTTAAGTGGGGTTTCTCAGACAAGGGCCTTGGGCAAGCCCTCTGTCTGGGATGAATTTCTCCCCAATTAAACTCATTTGTTTTAACATTCACATAATGGCACCTGAGATATGGAATGTCTCAACCACTTCCTTCTGCTTTTTTCTGAGGGTGGGGAATTGCTTAAATCTGAGCTGCACACTCATTACTGTAGAATATGGCGTGCAAATAAATGTCCAATGAGCTGGAGGATTATCTGATTAAAGAGGTGAAATTATCCTCTTATTACTTTAATAGTTTATCTTTTCTGAGGTTCAGGTAGAATGATGTTTTATTGAAGTTATGCCAAGAGGTGGAGTTCTACCTTGGATTATGTTTAGGATAGAAGCTGAGTTTGAAGCTGGATCAGAGGTGCCAAACCTTATGACCTGTTCATGCCAGAGTGGGGTTGGGGTGGTGGGAATTGTGGACGATTTGCCATCTCAAAGACTGTAAGAAATATTCCCTTTCCAAAGCTCTGCTGCATCTGAGTTGGAACTCGTCTGATTCAGAGAAAGAAGCCCAGATGTTTTAGAAGAAAAATTCAAAGGATTTTTGCTAAGATGTTCTAGTAAAACATACCTGGTAAGCTATCTCACTGCATTGCCTAGAACCAAGAAAAAACAGCTCTGTCATCTTATCTGAAATACTTAACCTTTATCTTTTCCATATTTTAAATTCCTGTAATTAAAACTGAAGGCAGGAGAAATTTGGCTGATCTACACTGAAACTGCGATGAGTTCTCTCAGTCTGATCTATGGACACTTAGGGCCAAACTTTCAAAGGCACTAACAGGTACAACTAGATGCCCCCAGGTATTAATGTCACATTAGAGACACAGTAGTTTTGGAAATCCCAGGGAGAGTAAGGTAGGTAGAAATCAAATATCTTTTCATGATCTTTATTCCACAGTTACTTTTGAGCAGCTGCCTCCTTGCTGAGAAAGGCAGCACCCTCTGTTGAAAGCAAGGGATGACAGATCCTGGTCTCGCCTCTGTTATCACCTCTCTGAGAAGGTCTGTTTGACACTGGGCACCAAGGCCAACTTTGGGGATCATCTGCTCTGTGGGAATGCGGACCAGCACCCAGGCACAGGTTAAAGCAAGTCTGGAGAATGCCAAGGGGAGGGGAGGAACTTCAACCTGCACTGTCCCTTTGCAAGTGTACAAAAATGTGGCTTCCACGTGCATGGGTGGGGACAGCAGCTCCTGCTGCTGTGCTGGGGTTGCATGGGCATCAGGAAGTCCAGGAACATCACCCAAACCCCTCTCATACCTGCTCGGTTTCTCATATCTGCTTGGTTTTCTTGCACCACAAAACGAAAAGGGACAATTCTGAGTCGTGTTTGTGTTGTGCTTTGAGACTTTTGGCTGGGAAAAAATATTAAAGGATTTATATCATTATTCTCATGAATAAATATCTTGATGGGACTGACGATCTTCTTGCCCTCTTCTGTTGAAATCCTGCACTTCAGGACGCGTAATACAAGCCTCCGTTCCACTGGGACCAACATGTTCAGATGGAATGAGAGAAATAATTGGATATACTTGAATACTGTGTCAAGAAGTTAGTCTTTTTTCCAGTTTGGCATTCCTCTGCATGTTAATAACCACAGGAATTAGAGATGGAAAGATCTAATGTTGCAAGAGCAGTAAGATGGGTAGCTGTGGAAAATCATCTCTGCCTCCATCTGGCATCAGTAACAAGCAAAGCAGACACGACACAGGAGAAACGGAGCTTGCAGCTTCTGTGATCAGGGCAAATAAACAGCAGTGTTTTGTGTGCACCTTTGCAGTGCCCTGGTTGCACAGAGAACAATGCGTGTTTAAAACCATGGTGCTGGATTTGTATGATCTAAATCTGTGCTCCACCAAAGCGAATCAGGTGCAGTGTCTTTTCTGTAGTGTTGCATCTATAGTGGCTGCAACTTAATGTATTATAACAAACTGCACCTTAAAAAAAAAGTATAAAAGAGCAACCATGCAAGAAAGAAGAAGCATCTGCATTTGCTTTACTGGATCTTTTTGTCAGGCATTGTGATCAGGCTGACAGTTAGCCCTGAGGAAAGTTATAAATTCTGCGCTGAATTGCGGTACAATCTTTCACCATGGCATTTCTGCCCTCTGGCCACACTCTGGTTATCCATAATTGTGGCAGATAATGGTTTTTTATGGCTGGAAACATTCTTTGCAGGCATAGGGACAATAACCAGGGCTGAAAATGTAATTAAAGTGAATGGATGAACTTTCTTAAAGAAACAGTGTAGATTATTACTGGAGCTTAACACTTAAAAAGCCTGAGGCAAAATGGCAGCATCTGAAAAAACTTGTATAAATTTTAAATGTAGGGCAAGCTTGAAGGTGGATATTAGATTACAGAAGGAAAACTGAAACATTTGATGTAACAGATAACTAAGGGCTTAGATCATCTCCAGAAATATAAACTAATGTAACACATCTTTCTCTGTTGTTTGTGTTCAGTGGCACCTTGTTTTCGTGAATCTATGGAGAAGTTTGTTGTGGATTTTGTCCACTTGTGCAGCTCTAAAAGCATCTTCCCTAAATAATTAGAGTAGGAAAGAGATGGTAGGTCTTCTCTTTATAATACCCATTTCTTATTATGGAGTGAAAGATTTTATTGTTTTTTTAATCCGTGTAGCACTGTTAAGGATGTGGAGGTCAGGTTTTTATTGAACAGTTCCATAAAGGCACAAATTAATAGATAATAGCAGACCTCTATTTATTACAGCACTTCTGCTGCAACTCTGAAAGCCAAATAAATCCTAGCACAACATTATCTATTTCTGTTGTACTCTCCTCCTGGGGCTGCGTTAGTTACCTGCAAGTAGTTTCTTTTCCTGGATGGAGACATTTTCTCGTGAGGCTGAAAGCTTCATAACTTCTGAAGAACATTGTCATTCTCCTATATCTGCTGAAAACCAAAATGAGATCATTAATTAATTATTATTAACAAGGAATTAATACTTCTGATAGTATTAATTTAACCATTCGTGAACTGATACTTAATGAGCGACTGATACTTAATGTCTGACTTTGACTTGGCTCCCATATTTTCTCTCATTCTGCATGCAGAGACCTTGCTGGGCTGGAGCTGGAGCCCCTTCACTGTTCTGGGGCCAGCGAGGCAGTATTTGTGTGCTGGCTCTGCTGGCAGCAGGGATTAGCTGCACGGCCTTCCACGACTTCCATGTTTCCGTGCATGAAAACTGGTTGCAAAACTTAGAAGCAACTTGAGGTTTTTTCGCTCTTCTGGTTTTAGCACCCAGCTTCATTCCCACAGAAACATTCCTGCAGACGCACTAGGATAGTAACAACTGACTTCCCCACTAACTGCAAATTAAGAGAACTTCTGTGGGGAATAAAATGAGAACTGGCAAAGCTGCTTTTATGTATTTTCAATAAGCTTCAGACTTAAGGATAAATTATGTTAACCTATAACCACAAACAATACAGGCATCTGGTTTTTGCATGCTTTGTACCTGGTAGTGAGCTTGGTCTTTGAGTTATGGGCTCATATGATCAAGCTGAATTTTAAATCCATGTGTATGTATTTGTTTTTTCTCAGCAAATTATTTTCTGTTTGAGTTCATTGTGAAAAGGTGAGTCCTGTGAAACAGCATCATGGACCAGTGGGACAGCTGAGGACAGTCTCACCAGGAGGGGCATAGCAAAGAGACCTTACAAAGATTATTTGAAGCTCTGCTAGAAAATGTCCTTGGCAGAAGCCTCTGCCCAGTTGTATTTCCTAGCTTCCAGCACCAGAGACCTGCATCACGAAATACGCTTTCTTTCCTGAAGAACAACAAAAGAAATAATTTGCATGATAAGCAAGAATTAATGTTTCATAACATATTCAACTCTTGGTGAGCCTTTTCCCTCTTACTGGATAACACTGAAGAGCCACATGGGATTACAGATTTTGGGTGTCACTAGTGTCATACACTTGTATCTCTGAGCTGATGGCAACAGCCTGCTTATAGAACTAGTTGCATGTGGCCAAATTTCATCACTGAGCCATTCAGCAGAGCGAGGGGGGTGTAAGTGGAAGCAGAATCTGGCCCCGTAGCCTTCCCCAGTACACGGCAGATGCTTCTGCCTCCCAGGCAGGTTTCCTCTGCCACCCGTTGTGGTGGTTTGGGCTGCCAGGAGGCTCATCACGTGTCAAGGAGTGTGTGAAGGATCCCATGTATTTTCAATTCATTTATTTTTCCTAGTCTTCAGGTGAAATGTGATCTCAGGTACTGTTCCTCTTGTTGCATTTAAATGATACAATGAAGAGGGAAAATTAGTCAGAGAAAGGAGATCTTCACAAACTGAGGTCTGATTTTTGTAGAAGAAAAATGCTATAGCAACAGTTGAACCTGAAGAAAATGGTAGGAAAGCTCACTTTCATTTTCATCCAATGGCTTTCCTGTTATTGGTGCTCTGAGCCACCCACACAAAACACTGGATCAGGAATTTGGGCTTGGTAGAAGATTCTCCGAGATTTAGCTGCTGCTTGTAACTCTCAGATTTTTCTTCTTTAAAAAGAAGGAAAGAAAAGGGAAAAGTCAGCTAAGATTCTGCCAAAAAAACCTGTCTCTTTTTTCTGGCATAAAAGGACATTACATTCTACATTATGGCATAAATATCATTGACATGATCCCACCTGACAAGATCATGTGATATGGCATGTTAAACTTAAAGAAAAGAATCTTTTAGATCAGATGTCCTCCATCAGTTTCAATTTCAGAGTAGGATAGTTTAACGAATGTGGCATATGGAAGAAATTCTGGTGTCTGTCTACAGTAAATAACTTCATGTATTGTAGTCATTGCTCAGGGTAGGATCAGAAAATTAATTAAAAAAATTTGTAACTTTTCAATGGCGAATTATAAGAAACATGATTTTTTTCTGTTTAATTTTTATTACTAAATGCAAACCAGCGCAACAGACACACCAGAACAAGCAAAACGCTGAGCAGAACATTTCTCTCAATTAACCATGCTGTTTATCTACACGTATAACATGTTGCCACATGTTTTTGATTAATACAAACACACAGCTCTTGGTATGAATTTCTGTGCTTATGAATGTACCGTATAAACCCACTTAGCTCATGAGGATAAAAAGGGGCTTCAACATTGAGAAGACAGGAAAATAACATAATACCTGTCCAACAATGCTGACGCTACCGAATATTTATGCAGCATCTGTACATAAGTCTTTTGTGTTTCAGGATATGCAGAAAGCAGACAGGAAAGGTCAACTGTGTTTGATAGTGCGTTGCAACCAATGGCCTGTTGGACAGAATGAGAGTGGAAAACAGAAACATTCAATTGTCTTCAGGAGGTGGGCAAGCTTTGGGTTAGAGGAATGGACTAATGCAGACAGAACTAATACTGTTGAAGGTTTTATTTGTGTGTGTGCTTGCTGGGTTCTTTGGCTGTAGTTTCTAAGTGGGCATCCTCAATTACTCACACAAGGTTCTGAATGTAGAGAGTTTATTCCCATCTGCTGCTGAGAACCAAGACTCATACGTATAGACTTAGAGTAACTATATTTTTAAGTATTCTTTTGAAATCTCTTAATGTGTGCTAAAGGTAACTTTGCCCTTTATTCAAACATTTATTCTCTCTCTGGCCACTTTTCCAAATGACAGCCTCCAGTTGGCTCGTCTGCTGGGTTGCTCCCTGACCTGACAGCACTCCAGGTTTTGCTCATGTCTGGGACTGTGTTTATTCGCAGAGAGGGAACTTTTGACTGAAAAGCTCTATCTGTCTGTAACATTTTCTCTTTTTTTTGAATGGTGTTTTTGAGTGCTAATGAACTTATCTCTGCAAGAAATATATATTTTTTAATGTTCTACTAGTTTTCCTTTTATTAGTGCTCTGTTAGTAGTAATCTGCTGACAAATGAACTAACCCCCATGCTGCACACACAGTTTAAAAAAAATATACAACAATCTCCTACCTGCAAGCTTATCTTTACAAAAGACTTAAGATTCATGGACTCTGTATCTAGGGTGGTGAATGTGTGGAGTAGCCATTTCCTGCTGTGTTGGGAATGGCGCAGTCTTTCCCACCATTACACAAATGCTCAGCAGCACAAACGTCGAGGTGTGAAAAAGGCCGGTCTGGCAAGGAAAAGACCACGCTGGAATGGTGAAACCGCTGAAACCAAGTATTGCCTGCTGCTCCTATTTAATTTTCCATCTTTTCCAAAGTCAGTCCTCCAACAAGGAGACTGTCTGCATGAGGGAGGGAAGAAAAGTGCAATTTTTCTGGCGGAGTTCAGGGCAGCTCAGCAGTCCCGATGACAAGTTTTGCTGAAATTAATCTTGTGCAGAGTCGTGGAAGTGGCGATCGGCCACCCGTGGGCTCAGCACAGCTCCACACCACGTGCATGGCTGGGGGCATGCTCTCTGCTGAGGCTGCTGCTGCTCTGCTTTTTCAGCCTGAGGATATGTACCACAAATCTGCCAGAATCGAGTGACAGACAGAGAGAATAATAGTGAAATTGATGGGAAGGAAAAGAATCCTAACAGGTACAAAATAATCACCTCTGAAAACAAAGTTATCAATGGGTTATGGACCATACTGCTGTAGAGGCAACAATGCATGATACAGTAGAGATGCTTAAAAAGATACATGGTTATGAACATAGGCATTAACCACAAGCGGAATATAAACCCTTCATTTAGCTCGGGGTAAAGAAAGAAACAAAACCGTTTCTTGATGTCATGTCACAAGAGATCATGTCTGATTCTGATGTGCTGCAGAAGACATTTTGCATGTGATAGAGCCCACAGTTCCTCCAAGTCCTTCATGCCTTTTAGGCACAGAGAGGGCCAGACAATTGGATTTAGTGTATTGCCATGATGATGCTAGACAAGTATGGAGAGAGGGGAAAGTTCTTTTGCTTTGGGCAGCTAGAAAGAAAGCACAACTTTTTTTACAGATTGGACTCGCGGTTGCTCTGTGGGAGGCAGCTGGGTGATTGTTCAGATGAGTATTATTTGTGCAAAGAGCCCGGGAGATTGGTTCAGGGCTCTTGATGGGCTGTAGACAAGACCATGCTTTTCTAGGAAAAGAAAATAGCATGTTTAGGGATTTAGAAAATAAACCTTATAAGCCCATAAATCTGTAGATGACATGAGACTGAAAGGTGGACCTGTTACAAAGAGTAGCAATTAGATTACCTTCTGCCTATACCTTTTGCACTAGCTGTTGTTAAAACAACCATTAAAGCAGGTTTTGCTCAAACATTCACTGTTTAGGTTATATAGGGTTTGTGGCTTGACTTCCCTTCCTATGGCTTAAAAGAAAGTAGCAACTCACCTGCCTCAGAAAGATGCTGCAAGATGGACCTTGGGAACTGCAAGGGATTTGCTTTGAGGGTGCTGAATAAGTAACAAAATAATTGGCACGGATTTTTTGACCATGTTTCTATCTCCTCTGGCGCTTCCTTTTAAAGAGTGAAAGCTTGCAATCAAAAGAGTTATATGTTGCAAGAAATGCGTATTTCAACTTTACATGCTTTAATTTCTCTGTTGAAAGTTTCTTTGATCTTTTTTTTTCAGTTAAGCATTAGTAATAGAAACTTGTGTCTAACAACAACACTGCAACTCAGCCAAGTCTTCAGGTAATTTGTTCAAAGTAGAAAAGCAATGAGCAAGCGTGTAGAAATAATTCAGAGGCTGATCCAATGTGTATTGACATCATGGAAAGGTTTCTATTTGTTTAAATTGGTTTTGCGTTTATGATATATAGATCTCACCAGAATCTTTGGAGAGTTGTGCAGTCTGTAACAAATGATGCCAAAGTTGTAGATAAAGTATACATTTTGTATAAGAGATGTGAGCAGCAATCATAAATGAATGGTCATTACAAAAGTTATTTTGAACTAGGCTTATTTCAATTAACCATCTATTAAAAAAAATATCCGTGTGTGTTTTTTCATGTAGCTATACAATCCTTACAGTAAATTCTGGATTAAAAAAAACTTTAATATTTGTTTTTAATGGTACTTAGTAGTCTTTGTTTGAAGGGACTTGAGTGTTAGGTTTTACAGATGAAGATCAAGTCTAGTAATATTTGCAATAAGAAACAACTTTTGCCTAGTGCAAATTCAGAACATTTCCAAGGAAGAGAGAACCAAGTCGTCATCACTACTTCAGCTCTTCATTGGTTTGATTTGTAAATTTTTTGGGAAGGTTATAGGGGAAGAGAGAGAGGAAGGAAATTAAAAGAAAAATGTCAGAAAGATTCCTGGTAGTTTTGTGTATCATTAGAAAAATTAACTGTCGCTCTCCAACATTTGGAGTCAGGCATCCAGATGCTATTCTCTCAGCAGTAGGAGATCTACACTAACAAGCCTGATGCATGCTGACATCCAGCAGATCTCATTCCTTCACTTCCAAAAATTCAAAAGGAAAAAGCTGCAGAAGTCCAGAGGGAATTACCACCAAGCACAATGTTTGGAAGAAAGGCAAGAAATATCCTATATGGGATACTGTAATTTTAGATACTTAAGTCATACTTGCATCTCAGTGAATATCAGAAATAATTTGTGTCACGTATGCAGAGGCTTTGTGAGGTGTAGACACTAGTAAAATTGGTGAAATAGAAGACTTACGAGAATATTTGATATTTTATTCTGTTTTTCTCTGTGTAATTACAACACATTTTTTGGTTGAGAGGAGATGCTGGGATAAGTATCACTGTGTGTCCTATATAAGGACTTTTTCTAGGCGGCTGTTATAGGGTTGAAACAAGATAGGAGAGGAGAACCTTTGACAAGGAATATTCTGATATTCCCCTGGTGCTTAGGATTAGTGTGAAAGTGTTTACAGTGTGTATGGAGCAGAAAATTATTCTGTCAAGATACCTTTTGTCACTGTTAGGAAGCCAAAAGATAATACAAAAGGAAGTCTTAACTCCACCAAGTTTTAAGGACCTGTAACTCGTTCAAGTAAGAGTTGAGCAGGAAGACTCAGTCTTTAAACCAACTGAAGATTTTCCAGTGCTTGTCTACTGAAAACGTAGACTGGACTTTCTTGAGAAAAAGACATTTGAGGACATAAAAGGCAAAAAATAAATTATTACAATTTTCTTCAAAACAGCTTCAGCCAGAAAAGATTGTGGAAAGGAGAAGACTAACTACATTAAAAAAGAAAAACAGAAGAAAGAAAATGTCCTGGTTTATTGAGACAGAATTTAAGAGTCAGTTTTTCTGCTGAGGAAATCTGTGATGTTGCAAGGACTACAACACTATTGCATGGGAACAAAGTGATAGGACTTTGTTATAGTTTTCAGTTAACACTGGTATGTGATGCTCAGGGTCTTCAGCCGTCTTGAGGTAAACAGGTGCAGAGGCTGAGTGGAGCAGAAACCCAGAGAAATTGACCCCAGGCTGACCAATCAGTACTAATCCATACCTTAAATGTCACATTCACTATGAACTGGGGAGTTTGCTGGGGACAGCCCCTTCTTCTTCTTTCTTCTTCTTCCCTTTTCCATGGCTGACATCTTGAGAGGAACTTGTTTACCGTCCTACCCCCGAGGCCTGCTCCCCCACAATATTGGCTGAGTAAAACTTTGTATTTTATACTATAGCCTTTTTTAATATTAGGGTTCATTATCATTATTTTATTAAATATATTTCTATTTCAACCCACAAATCTCCTTTCCTTTCCCTGACCCTCCTGGAATCAGGTGGCAGAGCAACTGTCTAAAACGCAACAGAAAAAATAGAATTAAAAAAATATAAATTAACCCAGGACATTTGGATTCAGATCCTAGAGTTATAGCAATAAATGCTGTGAAACTGAGGAGAATAAAGAGGAATGTAAAGCCTTGCGTCATCCTTTGGCTCTTGGAAATAGGGAGATTTCCTCGAGGCAAATTCATTCCTAATTTCCTGGTTCAGGTCATCTCACATGTCCTTCTAAGTCATCCAGAACGAAGCACTGTTGAAGTTAGGGTGCTAGACAAGAGAGGCGATAGATTCACTCTGCTGTAGCAGTTCCTGTTTGTCTCTGGCAAAGAAGCATCTGAAACGAAACTTAATCTTCAATCTGATGTCTGTCTGCCCTCCAAACTCCATTAAAAAAATAATTTTCTACTGGTGTTTAAATATCAACCCTTCTACTCTGTAATATGTATAGGCAGTGGTACTTTTAAAGAAAATTCAATTGATTGATAATGTAGTAGAAAAATATATATAACCAAACCCGAAATAGTAATATTGCCTTTCATAACAGAATATTGCTCCTGAGGTATTGAAGAAAATCAGCAATGACATCGCCATACTTTCCAAATGGCGTGTGAAATTCAACTATTGGTCCGTGCAAGTTGCATACAGTTGTAATTTGACTAATTAAATGGACTGTGCAATTTCCCATTTTTTAATAGAACGAGTCTGCAAAGCAATTGTGAAAGGGTACAAGCAAAGAGGGGAAAGGGGGAAAAAAGCACCTGTGATAGAAAAGTCTTTAACTTCTATGTAATTTGAAAAGTCCTTAATTGGATCTTATTAAGTGAAAAACCTCAAGATTAAAATATTTCATTATTATAATGATAACAGCAGGAA
>NW_010156449.1:106480-120769 GCF_000695765.1 Mesitornis unicolor
AAGAAATGAGAACACTGGGTCTGGAGCCTATTTCTCCTCAGTGGTTTACACATTTGTTAGCTTAAAATGATGTAATACCTTTTTACACTTCTTGGAGTACCTACAGCTCAAGGTCATGTGGTCCTTTTATTGTTTTTTTTAGACTTTCTCTAGACTGCAAAAAGGAAAGTCTTGCTGAATTTGATTGTGCTTCAAGTTATCTGCAGTATTTAGGTAAAACAATCCCAAACTCCAGTTATAAGTGTGCACATAAATACTTTTCTGAACTGGAGGGAAAACTGGGGAGAAAATGGGTTGGTCTGAAATTACTTCTCATTTTTCTTGTGTTTCCTTCCCAAGTGTTTTGCTTTTCAGTGCTTTTCTCATTGTGACAAAAACAGAAAGTCCAAAAGACAAGTAGAAAAAAAAAAAGTGGTATGTTGCAACGGATGGAAAACTTTGTTTAATCTAAATGAAAAGCTTTGTTGCATTATTGATTTCAATCTTAATTATAATCTTTAAATTTGGCTTAATTTCAAAATGAGACATAATTTGGAAAAGAAGAGTCAAAACATTTCAAAACTCAAAATGAAATGTTTTTCTTGAATAGAAAATACTGGATTTTTTTCCTTGACAACCAGTAGCTGTATTTTTTCCCTCGACAACTAGTAGCTGTATTCTGGTGGGAATGAGCTGTCTATCAGAAAATGTAGTTTAGATCTAAAGGTAAACATTTAATTCTACCGTAAAAATATTTATGAAAATACAATAGGTAAAATCAGATTAATGGAGAAAGATGATAGAGGACACTGTGTCTAGGGTGCTTTATATCAAGAGGAGACTTAATCGCAGAAAATTAAAGGCCCTGCAGTATTTGTTTGATTGAGTGCAGTACACCAATAAACCAGTTTTAGGAATCTGCTGAATACTCCTTCATGAAATTAATATCAATTAAATAAAAATTTTAGTTAAATTGTGGCCAATTTGAACCAAACGATCAAACATTAAAGTGAATTCCCCACACAAAGCATCAGAAGAAGTGCAAGAGTGCCAGAAACAGGCCTGCTACAGCACACTGGTGTTGTTCAGGCCAGAGGGACCCTGAAGATGGATTTTTCCAGATTCTTCCTGCCAAGGCTGGTCCAGGCTGCTCTGCCTCCAGCCCTGGTGAGAGCACATCCGCAGAGAGGACCTGGCTTCTGAGGAGACGCTGCAAACCCAGAGCAGTTTACAATTTCCAGTCTGCAAATCCTGCCACAGCAAGGGCATGGACTGCTCCAAACACACAAACTAGCTATATTTGTCACTTTACAATTTTTGGTGGCATGCTAGACTTAAGCTGATATAAAGCTTACGCCCTGCAAGATGCTAGTGCCCTACACTGTCACTGATTTTCCTGATAACCAGAGGAGTTCAGTCATTGTAAAATGGGCATTGAATGTCAAAGGCGCTCAGTCCGTTGGGAATTGTGTCTGCAAGCCTGGCAGGTAAAAAAATGCCTGGATTAAACCTTAATTCTCTCAAACCAGGCTCTGCAGGGGCTGGAGTTTGCTGCTGAAGACAAATAAAGAGGATTACACTGAAGCAATTTGAAGAGCTCAAACTGTTCCCTCCCTCAACAAACTTAAAAAAATCTCTAGAAAGATTTCTAGGCACTGAAGATAAAACTGTCAGCAGCCGTGGTGATTGCAAGCAGATAAACCTTCACCTGTAGGACCCAAATACTACATCAGCACAGATGCTGCATGAGAATCGGAAAGGAGAAAGGAGGACTCCAATAAAAGCAAAGAGCTGCTTGTCAGGCTGGAAGAGACCTAAAAGTGCAGGGGAAAAAAAATAAAAGGAGATTACTTTTTGCTTATGATTATCTAAGGTGTTCATTTTGTCTCCCGGACAAGCCAACATCTCGTTAACAATATCTCCCTAATGATGACGATGGCCAACTCTTTTCTATCTCCTGGGGCGGGTGGACCCGCAGCAGAACGGGGCTGGATGCAGGAGGGTGCTCCCCTGCCGGCACCAACATCTTCCCTCTGCAGCCTGGGGCCTCTGGTAGCTGCAACCACTTGCTCCCTTTGCATTCAGTGGCAAGGAAGGTTATAGTTATTGTATAAGGTGTGGCTTCAAGGATTTCTGTTTTCAGTCTCTTTATTGAAATCCACTGAACCGTGCTGTCTTGTCTTTCATTTATGTTTTTTATTATGCTTACATACAAGGTCTTGTCATAAAGCATAGTTGCCAGGAGGCAAGTTGTATATGAAAAATACTGTGATTGTTTTATTTAAATAGCAGAGTAAGTGTAGGATTCCAGAATTTAATAGGCTGCTTAGATGTATTTAAGTAAGTTTTGAGTGTTGCAAATGCTCTGGGGAGGAGCTGTACTGCTGGGTGAACAGTGGGATCCTGGGCTGTGACTGGAGCTCTGGAAAAGCACTGAAATGCAAAACCCAGCCTGCCACTTGGGCTGTAAGGTCAGGGTTAGAGTTTGGGCAGGCTTGGTGCATCAGAGCCCAGTGGGTTTGATTTTACATGAAGGGTAATATGGGCACAAGTTTTGCAATTGAATTCTGCCTGCTTCACAAAAAGCTGAACCTATGCATAGGTACCACCCTGCAGCCTCCCTCTCCCCCCTTGTCTGCACACATCTCTGGGATGGAGACTGTCAAACTTATCTCTAAAAGGTGGGTTCCCCTCCAGAGAGAAAACTTGGTGAATTGATTTGATAAAAGTGAGCTTCCCTAAGGAAATACTGTGAGGTTTTGGAGTGGATGGTACGTCTGCCTTCAGCCCTGCTCTCCTCTGATGAAGATCTGCCTCAGCCTAACATGGATCCAACCCTATCATGTCAGAGCTGCTGGTGATCCTGCTGTGGTGCTGGGCAGTGTACTCTGGTCTTCTCTATTTTGTTTGTGAATGGTGACATCCACTTACATATAAACCTCTTGATGACACCAACTGATAGCCAATCTCCTTATGAAACTGGGAATACATTCAGACCTGGAGTCAGATAGATAGCCAATGTAATTATATGCATTAATAAATTATATACATTAATTCTGAGTCTGTGAACGCAAAGAGCTGACAATAGTCTGAATCAAGCTCCTGGCCCAGGTCTACCTTCATTAAAACTTGTGATTGCAAAGCCTTTTCTGATGTCCATGCAGCTTCAGGGCTCTCAGAAGCCATGGCTCCAAGCACCAGGTTCAAGAAAGCCTGTTCTTTTTAGAGCCACTTTTTTGGAAATATATTTGAGGGAATAGGAAATAGAATAATACAGTTCTCTTTGAATGAACTGGGGAACTCTCTAGTACATAAAGAAACTGGCAGGGATCCATGAAAATTAACATCAGAGATAAAAGGAATCTAACCATTGCTATGCTGGGAGAGTACACCGAAACCCTGATGTTGGGCTTTTGGCAGGTCTAGGCATAAGACAAATGCTTACTGATGCATAGTCCAGGCAGACCTGGCATCATCTCTGGAGCTGCCCTGCCAGCTGCCTCAGCCATAAACGGGATCCCACAAACATGTACAGTCAAGGATGAACAATGAGAAAGATGAAATATGTTACAGGAGTTAAGGAAGAAGAGTGGGACTGGGAAGCCTTACTTTTAATCTCATTTTGGTACTGGTTCTTCTGTGTTAGGTCTACAGTGCAATGGAGTGATAAAGAATGGTCTTGGCCATACAGCAAAGTGGAGATGCTAGATGTGTGTCCGTGCTGCTGGCGGGTAGTCAGGTAACCTCTGCTCAAATCGTGCACCCTGCCTAGGAGACCTGAGCCCAGGCTCTCTGCTAGTGAATGTGGGCATCCCTGGCTGTGTTTGGCCCACCCAAGACAGTGAGAGTGGAGGCTCAAACCAACGTGCTAACCCTGCACAGTGGGTAACTCAGCCCAGTGGGCATCTGGGGATGCGTAGAATGGATGGTGTATTGGCTTGGTCTTGGAGGACAGATACGGACTTGCTCATATAGTGTACATGTTGGTGTAGACAGGCTGATGGGTGACTGTAGGCAAGCACCATTACTTTCATCTCTGAGTACCTACTAGTCTATAAGCTCAAAGGTGCTATAAGGAGTAACTACTCTGAAATATCTCCAGGAACACTTAAACATGAAAAGTGACACCTCAAATTTATTGTAAAATAAGGTGACAAATCACTCGAGCAAATGTTGAATACCTGCCATAAGACATCCTTTCATAAGAGTGTGAATCTTCTAATAATCATTAGAAGCTCATTTGCATGGATTTTTCCTGTATTTGATGTGAAATCTTGTTTGGCTAGATGCAAGAAAGGCTAAGTATTTGCTGAAAGCCAGTAATTTGATTATCTACACTATCTAGTTATATGATCCTTGCAAGGTCCTTTATTAAAACCTATTTAGAAAGAGTTGCTAAACCTTGGTGGAATGCCAACCACGCTAATACAATCTGCCCAGTGAAGAAGGGTAGGTGCTTATTGAACAGAAAACTTTAATCTTGTTAAGACTGGATACAAGAGGAAATGGTAATAAGTGGGTTGTGCTGAAACTGTCGCTCAGACAATGAAGGTGGCACCTCCGTTGTGGTGTGGACACACCTGTCCTTTTTCATACTGGAAAACTCTTCTTTCATGTAGGATAATCCTAATGTATAGGATTCCAAAAGAGCTTTTCCAGGTCATAATTATCCTCCATGCCAGCAGTTCCTGAATAGGCATCTTGGTCACTTCATTTGCGTGTTCTGTAACTACCATTTGTTCTTCGAAGGGGAGGGATTCCTTTGAGATGAGTTTGTTTAGCAGAGTCTACCTTTCAAAAATCATTTTTAGAACATGAGTAGATGTTGTGGGAACTCATAGATAGCAATAAAATAATAGCTAAGATAAGATACGCTCTTGGCATTTTGTCTGTATATGTTGGAGTGCAATTGAGGAGATCATGTAATTGGAAGACATTAGAAGCAGCTGTGCAGCTTTATGCCATAGCACATTGGAAAGAGTCCCCTGTAGGGAACCCTCGATCTCAAATGTAAAAGGTAGGTATGGAGACATGTGTCTCCAGAGCTGGACCACAGTCCTTCTAGGGCCATAAAGCATTTATAGAAATGCTCGAAAGCCACCCAAAAATAACTGGACAGAGATTTGCTGAAAGCTAGGGTAGTTTCAGTAAAAGGTTTAATTAGGATGGTGAATTTGGGTCACAGAATAGCACAACAACGCTGAGAAAAACTGGGAGATCTGCTATTCTTCCTCGAGTTTTATTTAAAGACTGAGTCAAGGCAAAAACCACAGCTTGAAGTGGTACGTGCAAGAGGGGGTACTGTGCATGAATACCCAGCATTGCTCTTGCATGCACCCAGCTAAAAGAGCACACTGAGCTTGCATAGCTACACTTTGTGTTATTTCTGTAACACAGTCCTGAGAGCTGTTCACACCCAGCATTTACAACATCAGAGAGTGTGTGAACTGAGTGGGGAGCTGAAGGGACTCATCTCCCCACCAGCAAAGCTCAGCGTGATGTGCAATCACAGTCCTACAGCGGGACAGAGGCAGCCCCATCGCCCATCATCACTGTGGCTTCAACGAGCCTCAGGACTCATGTGGTTTGTTCTGTTTTGGAAAAGACCACAGTAATATTATGGTCCCATCTTTGCTTTTCTGGGGCGTATGTATTGCTCATGTCTGTCCATCACAAGTTCTAGTGGCCATAGGAGTTGCTGTGGCTCTGCATTGTTTCTTCCAGGAATAAGTGGCTGACATCTATGATTAGGCCATGTTTGAGTGTAGGCTGATTTATTCTCATAATTATATTGAACAGAAATAGAAATACAGACTCTTGTTTAGTGGTAAAAATGAGCTTTCTTCTTGAAATGAGGAAAGAATAAATGCTCATAGTTGTCTATATATACCATTAAGTAGAAGATTTGATAGAAACCTAATTGTTGTGAAATTAGACTATGCCAGTACATTTTCGGGTATCATTTTACAATTATGTGCATTGACATCTGTTATTGCTAATTACCTCTTCAAACTTCATCAGTGATTTCTTGCACTTCCTGTAAGAAATGCTGAAAGCTTTTAACAAACAAATTAATTATGTATAGTCTTTGATGCAAATTAGCCCAATTAGTTGTAGCATCAATACTTCTTCAGGGGGAAAAAAAAAAAGAAAAAATATCATTTACATATTTGTAAGTACCTTTTGGATAGATGATGCAGGTCATGATGAGGAATTCGTTTATATTTATAGAATGACTTTTTTAAAATGACAAACCAACATAACATTCTTGTGAAATGTTGTGTCGACTTCATCACAAAAGCTTTGAATATTTAAAGATGGTCCTTGTGGGGAAAATCTTTGCTTTTGGCAGCTGACAGTGTTTTTCATAATGCACTTCCAAACATTGGGTTCCCCAAATTGAAAATATGGTTACAAATAGAAAGGTTAAAAGCCCAGTTCAGCTGCCTGTACCTGGAAGCTCAGCTATTCTTTCCTGTTATCTAATGAATGGTAATTCCCACCCTATGAAAGTCTCTCCAGGAGCAGAAAAACTCCTGCAAGGGGATCTGGAACCATGCTGCTTGGAGGTGGTTGTCTGCTCGGAGCCTCACACACAGCCTTGTGCCTCGGGACAGATGGGCAGAGGGCATGGTAGGGAGCTCGTGGGTCAGCTGGGATGAATGGGTGTGAAGGCTCTTCATGGGACAAGGTCCTCTGGGTGGCAGATAATGCCAGGCTTAACTTTTTCCTTTGTGCTGTAGTGATTCCTTCAAATCCTATCTCAAACCTTATCTTTCCTGTCTGTTTCAGAATTTCTCCCTCCTAATAAAACAAAGTGCCCTCTGAGGCTGGGTTCCCATGCTCAACCATTTCTCTGAAACTGTGCATTTCACCATCCTTCAGTGCAGCACATCTGCACGCACTGTCTCAGCAGTCTTCTCCAAACAACGTACCTGACTTAGTTTCACCTATAAAAGAATCAGTGTAAAGAGATATGACTGTGTTAGAAGCAAAGAGACAGTACCATTTGCCTAATCCTCAGTTTGCAGCCAGGAAGGAGAGTTTAGGGCACCTCAAACACCAAACTGACTGGCTTCTATCAGTAAATTCACTTTCTATCCATGGACTAGAGGTTCAGCTCTTGCCAGGAAAAATAATTGTTATGCAATCAACACAACTTCCTATGGAGTTAGATTGCTCCATTACAGCTTTTGTCTCTGAAAACATGCAGCTTACTGACTGAATCCTACCACTTTTTTTCTGGTTTGATTGTTTCCCTTGTTTTTGTTGCACATTAAGAGATATGAATGTCAAATTTTCTGTGGTTGGCTTTTGAGGGTTGGCAATTGCCAAGAAAGGGTGTGGTGATAGTCACTGCTGGTATGTGTGGGGAATTTAATTCCCCTTCTGACTACTATGCCCAGGTATTTCATTAATTCTTAATAGTACAGATAGTGGAGAGTTACAAAACTGGGACTGCAACATTTCTAACATGTCAGTTCCAGGAGTCAGCTGGTTTGTTTTCAATCTGCGACTTCCAAAAATTACTGCATCAACCAAGTGCCGCTGTACGATAGAGGTACACTTTTTGCATATATAATTTCTGAGAGTAGATGAGAGAATGGTAATTTGCCTGCCATAGAGCTGTTTGAAATCAGCCATATCTTCTGCTTTAGTATGTCAAAGAAAAATAAAAATATAATGCTTTGTCTGAATATCTTTTTCCCTAATGGATCAAAGTCAAAACTGTTTGCATGTTTTGTGACTCCAAGGCAAAAACTCTTTCTTTAAGAGTTTGAGCAGAGAGATGAGGGAGGACAAATCACACTCCATACTTTTCTTTTTCAAAACTTTAGTGTTTGAGGTTTTCACACAACTTTAAATCAAAATTCAGGTTCTGTGATTTTTGTGAAGAAATAGAACTTTCATTTGAAAAGCTACTTTTTATACTGCAAATACTTCAGTGAGAGATTTTGACAAATTCTCATTAGATAATCATACTGTAAAGTAAGTTTTCCAAAGCTTCTTGGTCAGGCAACATGGATAACACTGGACTGAAACCTTTCACTCCCATAATCATTAATTGTGTGAAACGTTGGGTCACTAACTCAAGATTTTCTTCTTTTATTCTGTAGTGGCTGTGAGACCAGACGAGAACCCTTCTGTGTGTGCTTCTTAAGTAAATTTAGAAGTATTTCTTATGATTCTTTTTCATACCACTGAGATATTGTGAAATTTTGTTTTCAGTTTTGTAACCAGCAAAACTTCATTGTAATAAGCTGAAATCAAAAGCCAAGCCTACTGTCAGGTATCATAGGAAGTACCTATTTGTAAAACACCAGTATGAGAAGGGAGAGTTACAAGTTCAAACTATTGTTCTGATTTTTATTAGCTCATCAAGCCTAATAAAATAAACTAAACCTTAGAGAGTGGAGTCACCTGTGCCATGCACTTGTGCAGATAGTGACCATTGGTAATGCATGCTTGGGTACCCACTGGGTTTGTGTGAAGGGTCCGTGGATAAAATGTGTTGGTTGTTTTTTTGAAAAAACCCTAACAGATGCTGGCTTTAAAGCTCTCAGTGCTTCCACAGACCTTGCAGGGACTGTTCAGGTATCTTCCTTCTGCAGCAGTTTTTGCCTGCAGTTTTGGTGACACACCTTGTAACCAGAGCAAGCTTCAGCCTTTGACTTGCGGTTTGGCCTTGTCCAGACTCCATCCTTTCTTCTACTTAGTGCTCCTATGAGTGACTGGGCATCCAGGACCGTGCAGCCCAGAACTAGGCTCAGTGTTAACCAGATTCCCATCTGGAGGCAGTTGCTTTGCCATAAGCTTGAAGGAGCATTGCTCCTTCTGCTGGGCAAATTTCTTAAGTTTGAGCCATTAGATGGGATTTGTAATTCAGAACTGACAGTCCTGTACTCATGTTACAAACACAGAACTGAAGAGCAAGAAGCCACACTCCTGCAGGCAAATGAGGAGGAAGCAGAGCTGAGCAGACTTGATCATGATCACCTTGGGTCACAACAGGCCCCAGGTCCTCAGCCTATGCCCTAACTGCAAAATCAGGTTATTTTCTACCCAGTTGGGTTGTTTTCTCTTGGAGTTAAGCCTGATATTTTCCTAATTATTCCACTGTAATACTCAGTAGTTGCACGAGGAAGCTGATCATAACGATTTAAACGCTTCTACAAAAGGCAGATTAGCTTAGTAGTGGCTGCTCTGGAAAATGTGTGGCAGTGCTTGAAAATTAATCCTGCTCTTAACGTAGGGAAAAAAACAAGCATGCCTGTTATTAGTATTTCCTATTTAAAATAGACTTCAATTTCTGATTTTAAAATTGCAAATGCTATAAAAATATGGTGAAGTATGTGTTCTGAAGAAACCTCTTGAGGTTTCCTGTAACTAATTATTTACAGTACGAAGATCTGGCATAACAGGTATGGGCATCCTGGCGATTATGTATGAACATAATCATGGCCTGTCAGATGTTTTTAATTTCTCTAGTCTGAGTGCTCTGCATGATGATGAGCATTAAAATCCTTCAGCAGAGCAGTGCACAACTTACTTGCAGACTGTGCTGTGCTCCATGTTAGGCTTTGAAGCATGGATTCAGTTTGAAACTGAGTGAAGTGAGGTCCTACATTTGTACCTTGGTGATTCCTGTTCCCAATTGTCCTATCTGCAGGTAGAGCAGTCTTTGAGTCTCTGTCTTTCATTGTACACTAAGATAGGTACAAGGAGCTTTTCTGCAGCCAAAATCTCATGGAGGGATCTAAAAGACAGCCTGGATACGTTCCCAAGTATACTCCAACATCAGGTTCTGCAAGGCAAACAATACTGCTGACTCCTATCCCTTCCTTGTTCTCAGGGGAGCTGCACGAGTATGACTAACACATTACCTGATGGAGGGGTTACGCATAACTGGAAAGCTGGGTGATAGACTAGGTGAATACACAGGGTACAGGAAAGTGATTTTCCCCCTCTATTCAGTAGTGGTGAGGCCATGTATGGTGTGCTGAGCCAGTTCAGGGCTCCCTATGCAAGGAAGACGTTGGCAAACCAGAGCAAGACAAGCCAAGGGTCGCAGTGTGGTCAGGCGCAGGACATGCAGGGAGGCCCTAGGACAACTGGGTCTGCTCAGCCTCAACAAGAGCAGTCTAAAGGCAGGGAGATTGGCAAAATCGCTGTCTTCAGATTCCTGATGGGTGATTACAGAGAAGATGGAGCAAACCCCTTCCTAGAGGGGGCAGAGAAAGGGGGGGAGGTGCTGGAGGGCATGAAGCAGCGGGGGGAACTCCAGCCAGGTTAAAAGAAAAAATTATTCAGTGGAGGGGGAGTCAAGCCAAGAACCAGAGAGGTGGTTGGATCCCTGTCCCTGGGGATACTCGGAGCTCCAATGGAAAAGGCTCTGGGCAACAAGCAGTGGAGGTTGGACCAGACGAAATCCACAGATCACTTCCAGACTCAGCTGTTCCACAGTCTTGTCAAATCTCATGAAGGGTTGGGGTGTTACTTTTCATGTATAATTCTGGTTTTTAGTGTGCTTAGAGCTGAGAGCAGTCCATCAAACTGCTTGAATTTTTCTGTCTCCACAAAGGAACGTATTAGTGTTTTTGCGGTTTGATTGGGGAGGAAATAAGTGATTGTGTGTATAGTGATTAGGGATGGCATCCGTACACTTGCACATAGGTGCACAGGAAGGTTTTCTATATGCCTAGGAAGAAAAAGTAAAGATTTATAATGTTGATATTTTAAATATATAATCAACTGGATATTGCTTGCTGTATTAGCAAGAATTTTGTCCTATGGAACAAAAGCTCTATGTGAAGTGACTCCTTGACCTAGCAAAGAAATCTGTATGTTTAACAAAAATTTTAAAATAGTTTAATTTCTGGGGAAAATGTCCTGGCTGTAAAATACATTAGAGCAGAATCTCTTACTGAAGGATGTGGTGGAGAGCCATTTTTTTCCCCCAAAAAATATAATCTTAACAATAATATACAGGTAGCTGATTGCAGCCTTTTCAGTGTGAAGTGAAACCCCAAGCAGAAGTGCACATTGGAACTAATGAAGTAAGTCAAGCAGCTTGCTTTCTCCAGCTGGCCCATGGACCTGCTTCCCTCACTCCCTTAGGGTCCACCAACCACAAACACGATGTCCTTGTATGCAGGTATTTATTAAGAGAGCTATTCTGCACAGAGAGGAAAGTGCCCAGATGACTTTTGCAATGCAGAGGTTTTAATTTCTTTTTATCTTCCATAATCCAGAGTCTAAATAGATCCAGATTCACAATCCAGCATAGAGTGCTGGTGCTGCAGGAGCTCTCCTTTGCATCCAATCCAATGTGTTCTCTTTGTTTTAATTTTTTCTTTCTTCTCCCCCGTCCCCCTCTTTTTCAGAGAAGTTGGGGGGGGTCCTGCTTTTTAAAGAGGGAAACTTCTGGCCATCTGCATGTAAAACAGGTTGTTGCCTGCATGAATATCTATGCATGGTCATTTAGGAGTGCTCATGCATTTTGTGTAGAAAACTGTGTGAATTGCATACAATTTAGGGAAGCCAGGATGATCATAAAGTATTACTGCACAAAGTATAGTAGCTCTGCTTTTGTCAAAAAATAAGCTATGTAAATAAAGCTAATACTGGCAAAGATGATGAAATTAAGATTAGCAAGTAATGAGTAGAATGATTTACTTGACTACAAAGAGAAACTGGATGAGAATCTTATCTGGGGAACAAATGTAAATCCTCAGATTCCATTAGAGATACACCAATTAGTGACAGCTCTGAATCTGATCCATTATAAATCCATGTTAGTCCTGAAAGGGCTGTGTTACAAAGATTATCTGTCTATGGCTGGTTATACTAAGTCCTCACTGTTACAATAAAAATTCTCCTATTACTTAACCACTTCCTGCAATCATCATCCGCGACTGTAACAGTTTGAAATTACTTGAGCAGGATCCTCTTTTTTGTTAATTTGCTGATGATTATAATTGAGGTAAAACCATCCTTTTAAAAAAATTAGTTAGCTTTTAACTTCAAGCCAAAAGCTTCCCATTACCCAAATGAAAGAGAATAGATAAAATATTTTCTATTTTATTCAGTATCAGCTTCCTAAGTATTAAAATTTTTTTAACAAATGTTTAAAAACATAGATCATGCAACCTTGTGATTATGTGCTTGCATAGGGATTTGTAATGTCAATTTTTTTGAAAATTATCATTTGCATTCATGATAAAGTAAATGCTGTCTCTTATTATACCTGTTTCTGCTATATGGAAATCACGGTGCTTAAACAAACTGCATTATGAAAAGCATGTGTTTTGAGAACCTGTTCTCTAAAGATATTTAATTTCCATTTAGAACACTAGCTTTAAAATTAATGACTCTGCTTCAAAATGCAAATTCCCCTTCTCTTTTTCAAGGAGACAAACTGAAGTTCACTGACTCCTGAAATATCGCTGCTTTGTCCCAAGAAAGCGCCGTCTTTTTAAATCTCAGCTCTAATTCCTCTTTGATTTTGCATCAACACCTTAATGGGGAAAAAATTCGCCACAAATCAGCATCTGATTAGCCCAAATCATCCTCTCCTAATCCCCCTCCGAAAAAATGCAATTTGCAAAATACTGTTGTGCGCCCATGTAACATCTTTGCAAATATAAAAACCCAGGTGTATTGATGAAAATAAATAGAACATTTTAATTAAAACTCATAAAATTGTTGGACATCTGCTCCAAATTGTTCGACATTTTAGTGGTTAACAGATTTTGTGCACCTAGATAATGAATTACTCGTTATTATTGGCATAAATAGTAGCTGTGGGGCTTTTTATAGCAAGATCAGAAGCCTCTTTGTGAAAGCTCTGGCTTACTTTATAGTCTTTTGGCAGATGCCTATTAGAACCAATAAGTTTAGCTAAAAAAAGGGAGGCAGAGTTAAACACAGGAAACAAGAGTTGAATGTCCGCCAATAAAAATGATCACAAATCAGGGCTGCTGATGTCATAACCCTGGAGGTCAGAGGTTGGGCGCGGGATAAATGGCTCTGAAAGGGGCAGCCTGTCTGGAAGGCTGAGCTGTTGTTGGCAGGCAGGCATGGCCATGAGTAAATGGGAGGCACAATGCCGCCAGTGGGCCTCATTAGCAGCCGGGCCCGGGTGAAGAGAAGTGTTTGATGAGTCCTTCACGTCCCACTGTGGCACTGTGTGATGTCAATGGAATAATTACTATGATCTAATGGGCGTCTCTTTTGCATGCAGGCCCCCGGTGAATGGAGCCCCTCTTTTATGGCATTCAGCCCGGGTTGTGTAAACTGTGGGGTGCCACTGGGGATGGGAGCCCGCGAGGCCGGCGGCAGGTCCGCGCCGACCCGTTTGTATTCACCCTGAATAGAAAGAGAAGGCCAAGTAATTTACTTCCCTGCCTTTCACCATGAGAGTGGCAGATTGAAGGTCACACTCGATTTGGCAGGACTTGAGTCGCGCTCTGTGCTGACGCCGAGTTAGACAGATGCAACATCTATTTGCAGGATCTTCAAGGATGGGCCCGTTTAATTGCCCTGCGCGCCACGCTGCGTGCTCCCAGCCGCGCTTGCGCGCACACAATGCAGCGCGAGGTATGTCACTTTTCAGAAGGCGAATGGTGTGGATTTTAAGTATCTGCCTCAAATGTGCTTAATTTTTCATTAGAGCTTTGCGTATCTGTGTGCCCTCAGCTCTGCGTAGGGTGCTGTGGTGATGGTTCTCAGAGTCTCGCTGGGCTGGATTGAACCCTGATTCTGATGATAACAAACAGCCCATTGTTGTCTTTATACAGATCATTAGAAGTCTGAATTAAAATAATTGCGTCTTGTATAGACGTACTACTTTTTCAGGCTGAAAAGATGCGACATTGTCTCTAAATAAAGTTTGATAGGAATGTCCTGTTAATAGCATTATCTCGATTATGCAATGCTATATGTTTCTCGTTTGAACCCAGGCTGACACAATCCTGATATAACGAGATTTCATTGTGGCTGATTTCAGATGTCTTTTTTAACCATTGGCATAATTTCCTTATTAATTACATACTTTGTGCATCTGTATAGTTTAAATTAAATTTCTCAGACCTATTTTTTTTTTAAGTGGGATATTGTTCTTTACAAACTCACTCAGTCCAAAACTGTTTTGTGCCTTTTTTCCCAGTGCTCCCTGTGGGCAGGCTTTTTAGGGAACTGTAGAACAACTTTTATTTTTGATGTTTGTTTTTATGCTCTGTGCATGGCTATTGAAGGCCAAACCATGGAGATGTAGAAGTCAATGGAAAAACTCACAGCTGCTTCAGCAGG
>NW_010156449.1:120800-151276 GCF_000695765.1 Mesitornis unicolor
AAGTGTGTGGTCTACACAGAATTTGATGGAATCCAGTCTGTTGGAAAATATTTTTCCATGAGATATTTTATAAGGTCATTTTAATTACGACCTGTACAGTATTTTGTTGTTTGCGGTCACATGGAATCCGCACTCATCATTTGTGAAGACAACACAATCTTTCCTTTAGGCAACATTTTTTATTTTTAAAGAAGGAATAGATTGTGGATACTTGGGAAGGTCAAATCTAGGTCAGCATCAGTGCTCTAAGCAGTACTCTAAACATGTGTTTACATCATTTGGAACCCATTATTCATGGTTTTATATTACTTATTGTGAAATAATGCATCAACAGATTTGTTTTGTTTTGTATTTAACTGGTAGTATTTGAGTGTTAAACTTCACATCAGAGAAGTGAGGGAGAAACAAACGTCTACAATTACTAGATAAAATAGATTGGAAGTTGAGGATCTTCTGTTGCCTGTGGAATCGCGGATGTAGTGATGTGGTTTTCTTGGCTACTTCAAAGGAATCCACAAAAAAGCATCTACAAAAAGCAAAACCTGCTTTCAGGAACTGTAAATTCTCTGTGCCTGGGTCTATCTGCTAGGTCTTTCTAACAGGTTAGAAAATTATTTGAAGTCCACGTACTGAAGAAGGCTGGAAACCCCTGATGAAGTGTCTGTCTTTCAATGTGTTCTGAGTTACTTACCATAGCTCTTTGGTTCCTCTGTTTTGCTGCTTTGGTTGAATCTGATAAACCTGGCAGCAAGCATCCAAATCTGCCCAGGGCTCAGTCACTGAACTGAAAGACAGTAACTATGTGCTTTTCTTAGCAGTGCCAAGCGTCTTAAATTGTTTGGTTTCACAAGCACATTTTCCAGATGCAAATGGAGCCAGCAATGACAGGAATGGGGCCAGGGAAGCGGCAGGACACTCAGCATTTCACTCCAGCCGCTTGCAAGTCTGCAGCACTCAGGAGTCACTGAATCCCCCAGATTTAACTTCCGCTTCACAGAACTCTTTGGTCTTCCTTTGGCCTCTCCTGCCCCTGCAGAGTCAATGGGGGTTTTGTCCTTTGGAAACAGACCCCTGAGCAGGTCAAAGAGGATTTTCTGACACCCAGTAAGTGCAAGGGGAACAGAGGATGCTCAGTGTAAGGCGCTGGTGAGTGCAGGTTTGCAGGACCCTTCCTTTGCTGGTCAGGGAATGTGCCTTGCTGCAGCCCATCACTGCCAGGCTCTCAGGCTGCCTTTGCTTTCTGTTGCTCCATGGTTCAGTGCAACCATCAGTGGGTGAGCGGCACACTGAACTCATCCAAAATCACCCCCTGCTTCTGGTGCCTCACCTTTACTGCTGTCTGTCACCCTTCCAGAAAGCATGGCACACCTGGGTGTGAGGCAGTCATTCGTGTGGCCAGAGCTGGCAGATCCATTTTCCTGAGCACAGCGAGCAGGACTCGTGCCAGTGAGTTCAAAGAGCCCTAGAAATGAAAGACACCCTCAACCAGATTTCCCAAATTGCTCAGCACTCAGCAGTTCACTTGCTGAGTCTGCACCTGAATAAGTGCCTTGATTTTTCAAAGTTATTCACCAGCCTGTAACTCTCACTGCTCCTCATGATAAATAAGGTTTCAGTGGGAACTGTTGAACCTTAAGTACCTGGGAAACCTTCCCTGGCACAGGTACTGTTATTAGAATTATTATTCCTTTATTTGTTAAAGCTGTTATTTGTTCCTATAAATATTCTGTGGTAAATTAATCCCACTTTAGGAGATGAAGCAGTCATTTACCCGAAGGTAAACATTGCTGATAAAAATCTGTCAGAGGAAGTGAAACACAAAAGCCAGTCCAGAGTTTCAAGTGTGTTTTGGTCAGTATTGATCCTCCCAAAACTGGTTTTCGACTGTTCCTTGTGTTTTGGGAGCACAGCAGCACCAGCAAACAAACAGTTCTGTCCCCTACTGATTGCTCTCGAAAAGGGTTAAATTTAAATAATAATTTCGTGCTCTGTTCCTGTTGTAGGTGGAGTTTGGAATGCGGAGTACAACAGACCCTCACATTTTTCACTGATTATCTTTAATTACTTGTGAGGGCTGAGCAGCTCGCGTTACCCCCAGGCGCCGCAGACTGACAAGGAATCTTCTTTCAAGCCATTTATAGTGCATCGCATTATCGAGCGACTAACAGAGCAAATCTGACACGAAAAGAAAGTTCATTATTACTTTCATTATTGTCAAAAGAGTTTTATTTACTTCGGAAGCCCTACTTTTAAACACACTTTCTACTCTGAAAGTGTTGCCAGCGTGGGGCTTCTCCCCTGCCCCGGAGGAGGCTTTGCCGCTGCCGAGAGGAGCAGCCGCAGTGCCCGGCAGCCTGAAACTCCCGCAAAAAAAGCGCTAATTTTGCTTCTAAAAAATTACTGCATCTGTGATTTGGAGGCTTGGAGGTATTTCTTTCACCAGAATTTACGTGGGATAGGGGTAAAAATGGTAAATTATCTGTACTGGGAGGTTTTTGCCCTTTTTTTCTCATTCCTTCGGTGTTTTTCAGGGAAGATGTGGGCTCCGCGCTGTGATGCTGAGCTCACTGATGCGAGCGCTGCTGCTCCGGTGTCTGTCACATATAGCGGTGGGGAGGGCGCTAGGACGTGGGGGCTCCAGATCTGACAGATCTATGCCAAAGTGTCAACTCTGGGCACTCAAAGTCTCGGAGTCTCTGATAGGAACCTTATTTGGTGAGGTTAAGACAGCACAGGATAAATTTATTATGGGGTGGTGGAACGCCATGGAGGTCTAATCTACAAAAAAGCATGCTGCGGTGCCTGGTTTTTAACACATCTGCCTCGATGAAGCTCCAGCTGTGGTTTAATTGCACAAAATCCCAACAGCACTTGGGAGCGGTGAGAAACTGAGGCAGGAGTTATCAAAAACTTGGACACAGGAGTGTAGCAATAGCTCTGTGAAATCTTGGGTGTAGAAGAGTGGCACCCTTTTAAACAGTTTCATTACTGTGCATAAAGTTGCAAAATACATCTGCAGTTCATAGCATGCAAGTCATGCAACTCCATTTGTCTAAGAAAACGTGCCTTGAGAGAAATCCAATAACTAGGCACTGAGATGCCACCAAAGATCGTAATTTTACCCCCTCCACATTTTACACGTGTAATTTAAATTACTAACAAAAATCTAGTGGCCAGAAATGAAGACATTGCTGCTGTACGGGTAATTATTTATTAATCCAGGCATGCACTTCTCTTCCTTTAAGAGTGCCAGATTCCATATGTAATTTGTTTGACCTATTTGCTTTTAAAATGGCATTTTTTTACTGCATCTGTGGGAATGCTAATCGAACCTTAATAGGCAGATGGAAGTATTTGCAAACCATCTTATTTGTCTTATTTTCAGTACTGTGGTTTATCAAGAAGTTCATGAGCAAATTGAAAAACTAGTCTGTGTATACAGATACTTTTAATCACAAAACATACTGAACACATCAGGCAGTTACGTCGTGTTTAAAATTAGTGTCTTGCATTGTCTGATGACAGTGTTTGCAGGTGGGAGAGATATAAGCATGTCCAGATATAATAAAGGCAAAATGTAACCGAGCTTATACTCACGTTGTAATGTCAGCAGCAATGTTAGCCTCAGCACTCTTCTCAATGACTCATTCCTCCTCTGTATGTCCTAAGTTCATGGTTATTGTATTTTTTTCCTTTCTGCAAAAAGATGACTCAGGTAACTGGCAGTCAGGTGGAGCAGTGGACTTTAAGGATCATTTTCTGGAAACCTCATTTAATAACAGAGCTTCAAAACAGCTTACTAAAACTCCCACTCTCACAACATTTCTACCTGTGCTTACCTCAAGGAATGTTTTATTTACATATTTTCTATTCATGGGACAGATCAATTTAAGAATAAGATTGGAGAAATCTTCTGTAATTGCTAGAAGAAAAGTGGGGTTACTCTCTTTACTTTGGTAGTAGAATGCTTTGGAACAAGCTCTTTCCCAAGAGAAGTCCATAGCACTAGAGGATGAAGAGGCAGTGCAGGCATTTCCGCCCGACAGCGTGTGTGTTTTCAGTGAGCAGAAGAGCAAAACTGGGGACTGGCAGCAATTACTGTGCAAACTCAACTCATACACATCTTGGAGCTGCCAGTAATTATTCTAATTTAAAATATACCTTTACTGCAGCTCTTATATTTGAGAGCAATTCGGTCCACAAAGTTCTTTCGTTCCTCTGAATTGCTGTGGGTTGTTTGTTTTTTTCTGTGATACGGAAAGCCAGGATTATTGTGTGTCTCTCTGACCCAGAGTATGTTGAAGAAGTGAAAAATGGCAGGATTTCAGGTCAAGATGGACAAGCTCTATCACAGAGCCACTGCTGGGGCAAGGCAGGATATATTATGCAAGTTGAGGGTGCATCTTGTTTTACAATGGTGTCTTGAAATGCCAATATAAATAAGTAGGGCTGCCAAAACCCAATTTTCTCCTTTATTATTCTACCTTTTCATTTCTAATTAATTTTTTTCAAAAAAAAGACAAACCAACAAGGCTAATGGCCTATAGCTATGGGATGGGAAGATAGGGCTGAGATAATGAGAACATAATTATAAAAAGAAAAGTGCTGTGTAAAAAGGTAAGATTGTAAAGGTAAAGCACATTTAGCACAGGCACTTTACAGTACCCATTAGGTGCGAGCCAGTAAGATGGGTCTTGACTGGTTTTCTCTGAAACTTTGGCAGCTTTGTTCTTTTCTGTTTTTAGAGAAACAAGAGTCTAGGTTGAACGAACTGGGTTGAGCTGGGCTGCAAACACTGGGCTGTCACAGTCACGCTCCAGAAGAAGGGCTTGAAAGTTGGGACATGATGGCCTCAGTGACATCTCAGGCTTTGAAACACTTGCAGAGGGATTTCACTACAGCTCAGGAAAAATTGTCCCTGTCCTTGGATGGAACCTGTGAACCTCCAGGCTCTGCTGCTGAGCTCCAGCACTCACTGCTGGCTGAGTTGCTCCAGAGGGGGCAGGTTGGTGGCTGCAGCGCAGCTGGGCAGCTTGGGAATATCCACGGTGGCCATAAACAAGTTTAACTGGATGTCTAAAGCATTCATCATATGGCATCAGAGTGCTCTAATAGATTAATTCGCCTTTTGCAAAAACAGAAAATTTGGCCACATGCAGCTCTAAGCCCTGAGACTTCATTGCTTCCACTTATTCTGGTCTGTCCTTGGCACGCTTAAAAGCTACCCACCTTAATAACTGTTAATAAGCACTGAGGACCAAAGGAAGCTTTGACTCCTCTTCCATGACTCTATTACTTCTCCATCTCTTGCCAGTGTGGCATCTTCTGAGTAGGAGCAAACAGAGAACACATGTATTTTAATTCCCTCATTTTCTGAACTCTCTGCTTTGTGGATTCACTACAGGAAGTTTCAAATAAGGTTGAGCAGCAAAAAAAGAAAAAATTCTGAATTCCTTTTGGACACACAGAACAAATCTAGAGGTGTTTATGCCCTCACTGCTACAAAATGTTTTTTTCCTTCTGAAGTGCAGTCTCCCCACAGCCCTTCTTGTTGCTCTGATGTATATTTTCCAAGCACTTTTGCCTCTGGCATCCCCTTGCCCGCTCTGCCCCTCTGTGTCTCCAACAACCAGGTAGGTGTCACCAGCAGCGGCAGCAACTCTCTCCAGTCCTTCTGTTCAACTTTGAGAGTGGCTTTAAATCACTTTGTTTTCTGACCCAGGGCTGCAGACATGATATTGGCTCTGTGTGCCCAAGTCTGCAGGAAGTCCCTGGACAGGAAGGCTACTTCCAGATGAGGTGAAGAGGAAACCTTTGTTTAGATCAGACCTGGATGAATATTTGGAATGACTTGAGGATAGATGATAAAACTTCTTTATTTTGTGAGGGATCCTGCTTGTATCTGTGGTACCTAGACATTTCTCTAATGATTTGGCACATTTCAAAAATACAAAATGGACAAAAATGGTTTGTACAATCCAGTTTATTTTCTGAAAGAAAACAACTAATTGAGTGTGCAATTAAAAAAAAAAAAGGAACCTAAATAACAGTTACATGCTCAACAGTATAGTCTTGTGAATAACTAGAAGGCTCTATTCATTATTTGCCTCCAAATATATCTCCACTTAAATGATTCTTCTGTTTGGGGGAATCTCTATTAATAGAGACCAAGGAAAATAATGTCATCTTTGTTTCTTTCTAAGACATGTCCTCATTGTGTTTTGGACAATGGGGTCATTTATGATGGTGAGGTAACTTCTTCTGAATCCTGAAAATGTAATTTCTGATGAACTTCGAGTAGTTTTACTAGTTGTTGAAATGTCTTTACAACCTAATTTCCACTCTACAATAGGAAGCGTTCAAACAGCAGCTTAGGCGTCTGAACGCTTCCTTCGGTGAAAAGAGAAAAACCCAATGATTTAAAATAACGTGTCATGTCTGCGAGTCCTGCTCTTTTTCATCTGTTACGTCCATACAGACATCTCGGGAGAGCAGGGCAAGGCGATGGAGGACGTGTGGCTGAGTCACCTCAGCTGAGCTCACTGCCACGCAGCAGCTCGTGCCATGGTGCCCTAGTGCAGACGGTGCGCGGGGTCGGCCAGCAGCACCCAGCTACGCCTCAGCCAAAAGCTGCTCCGAGTATGATGAGCAACAGCTCAAAATGGCTCTATCAGATCTCCCAGAAGCTGCTTTCCATCCATGACAAGCTGCTGGTTTCTATCTGAGAGCAAAGGCTTGGCTCTGCCCTTCCAGTTTCTCTTATTTTGGAAAAGTCATAGATTAGGATTTAGAACAAAAGCCATTCTAAAGGGCTCATAAACCTCTCAGGCCTGCAGATTGTAAGCAGGTAATTAAAGTTAAGCACCTGCTGAAGTGTCTTGCTGATATGCAGTATGCCCTCCCCTGGAGTCGGTGGGGCAATAGCTGTGGGAGGGTGGCTCCCATGGTCCCGTCCTCCCCAGGAGATGCACGGTCAGCTCCTGCGAGGGGTCCTCTGATATGGGCAGAGGGAATGAGGCATTTATATACCGCTTTATAGGTATCTATAGCACATTACATTTGTATAACTGTTTGGCATGAAAACAAAACCTGTCCCTGACTGACCCTTGCACAGACCCAACTCCTTTTAATTCATTAAATGAGTTTTGTCTGAAAGAAGCAGAGGAAAGCTGAGCTGAAATGTCTTTCTCATTCAGATGATACAGGGTGCAAAGGTTCTGCATTATCCTCCCTGTTTATTTGTATTTGAATGTCAGAGCAGATAGGGAAAAGTATTTTTTTAATTTCAGCCAGTGTCTAAGTGTCCAAGCTTTGGTTATTCTGTTAAGTTATGACATACCTGTATATATCAAATTGTACTTTATGTTTTTACTATTGGACTAGAAAAACTAACAAAACGAGGAGAGGAGGATGCAAGAGCTTGACGCGGTGTGGATATTGATGTGGTTTAAGGCTCTGTTTAAACTAAGCTCGTGTAAACCGTTGTGCTGATATAAGTGTGTAGAAGACTGCTGCTGCCAACCGTTTTCAATGCAATTTACAGCTGTGTTGTAAATTAACCAGTGCAGCTAAACTCCTATAAACTAGGTTAAGTTTATTTCAAGACTATTTTCACATAAAGCTGTATTGCTTTAATTATCTATTTTGAAACCACATAATTTTGTTAATCCAGCGTAACTTTTTATATGTAAAGTAGCCTTCAGAAAATTGACGGAGTGCCAAAATCTGCTCTGTCAGTGTTTTTGCTTCACTGAAGGTTTGGTGTAACTTTCTTTGCAACTACATTTAAGAGTAGAATTTGGCCTTTCTTCTCTTCTACTAGAATATGGAGGGAATAACTCCTGATCTCACCAATTTAGCGTGACTGTATTGTCATGTGAAGAATGAGAAATAGGTTATTATCTAGTCTATAAAATCAGGTATCAGCCTCCAAAGAAAAATGTCTCAGCATTTTCTTATCAGTCTGCTTTAAAAAACCAACCAACCAACTGAAACCAGAAAACCATACACTAACTTCCATACTATTTTAAGATTAAAAGTTTTGGGCATGGAGGGTTTCACCCAAGTACAATCCAAGTGTTCATCTATCAAGCCTTTCTCTTTACACTCCATGAATGAAGTTCAAACCCCTGTGCTGAATTTCCCCTGTGATTTACTTCCCTTTCTCTATCCAAATAGCAACAGACAAGAAAGACACCACCAAGAGCAGCTACTTTAAGTGAAAACACCAGTTTGGAAGATGGATAGGTGTTTTTATGAGACAGTCCTGGCTGGAGAAAACACACCTAATGTTTATAACAGAGTCTCTGGCAGGGCAAATGTAGGCAGGCTGTTTCTTTAGCTGCAGTAAACTCGGGTATTTCCACTGATACTGTTGGAGTGACAGTGCTTTTGCACTGCTTTGAGGCCTGGCCCATTTGTGTCTCATATCAGTTTTAGCTTAGCAGCGCTGGCTGTCTGTCTTCGTTCTATTACACTATTTACAAAATGATTGTAATTAACTAGATGATGACTTAATAAATGTGTAAGATAAATTCTTCTTGGCTGGAAAGCAAAAACAGTTGGCAGCCTCTGCTTGCTTAAATTAAAACAAGAAGTTGCTTCGACATTACATTTCCAAACAGGCAAAAACTTGCATTGCCATTCGGAGTGGTAAAATGAAACCATGACAATATTGTTGTTCGAGTGGGTGGTGCTGGAAATTGTTTCACTTAAAACTTCTCATTTATTTATGCACAAAAAAGCAGTCTGTTGCTTTCTTTTCAACATGTGTGAAGGGGTGACATGGCTATACATGATTATTTACTAAACAAACTTAGAGTATTTGCTGTCTCCATGTATGTACATATATGTATCTGGATTAATTGAGTGAATGCTTCCTCTCCAGTTCTCCCATTCATTAACTGTTAGCTCTGCTGCATTTGCACACATGCCAATTGGTTCACTTTAAAAGAAGAAATAATGTGATTAAAAAAAGCAATGCAATTATTTTAAGCATTTTCTTGCTAAAGTTTTTCTCCAGCTGTAGTTAATTTCTGTCTGATTGGTCTGACCTTTTACCCTATAAGGAAGTAGTTTAGCAAAAGGAATAAGTGCGGTCACAGTATATATATGTGTGAGCGTGCTGATGTACATAATCATCCTCTTTTTATTGGTTTATGTTCAGCATGGAGAAGTTCTGATTACAAGCAATTATGCACGCTTTTATCTCTGCTAAAGTTTACCATGAGTGTTTGAAATTATGCACTTCTTGCCCTTCCAAAAGAATTCGATGAATGCAATATCACAAGAATAGCTCTAGTTTGGTTTTTTGCAAGTCTTACTAGAACAAATTAAAACACACAAAATAGTCTTTGCCTTTACTTCTGAATTCATTCCTGTATTTTAAATACATCTATTTACTCATCAGTCGTCACAGAAATCTAAATCTTTGCTTGTTATAAAATGAACATAAGTTTGCGCAGAACGGTGCTGAAATACAACACAGATTTGCAATGCGAACACCAGGGGAGAACAGCAGCTGAGAGGGAAGATGGTTTTTAGATGTCTCTCACCTAGCAGAGGGCCTGATCTTTCATCTTGTGTCCCTAGCATATGCCTACTGTTTTGCCTATCTTAGGCCCTGTGCAGAGGAAGCGCTCGTTTATTTGTGTGTTTTATGAAAAAGATTAATTGATTGCATTATTGTCTCTTGCTACTGTTTGAGCCTGCAATTATTTGTAACTAGCGTGCCTTGGGTTGTGACCTTGTGTTTGTACAAAACATTTGATGCACCTATGTTTGAAAGCTCGGGCACTTTTCCTGCCCAGCTGGGTCCTTCAGATCCAAATCCAGGGCTGAATTTCTGCAGCTTCTGGAGCATAAGAATCTGAGTTTTCAGCTCAGATCTAATTTGGAGCTGCTTTTCAAATGACACAAGTTACAGGAAATTATTGGCAGAAAGATGACTCAGTTGTGTTATTTGTTCTCTCCCAGTCTGACTTGAAGTGTATGGTGTTACAAACCCAGTGAAAGCAATTGTTGAGGGATTTGTAACTGTGAATTTCATCTGGGATCTAATCAGCTGTTGCTGTGATGCCTTTATGGCACTCCCAGCTGTAATTGGTACAGTCCTTAAATGGCACTTTTTATGGATTGTCTCTTTTGGCACTAGGTCAGGTATTTGATAAATAAATCCAATTTGTGAGTACATACAACCAAAGAGGTAAATTCCAAGCCAAGAGTGGTTTATTCAGATGAATTAATAGAGATTGTTTCTGTATTCATAGCGTGGCAGTCTTCTGTTGAGTTTCGGAAGCATACAAGAGGTGGGAGCAGGAACAGGTAAGTCAGGAAGGCTACCAAGATACTGTCCCATGCGGGCATGGAGTTAGGAAAGTTAAAGCTCTTCTGGAGTTGAATATTGAGAGGGATGGGAACAGGACCTGGTGACAAAGAACATGGAAAATGCCAAGGAACTCAGTGATTTTTTTGGCCCAGTCTTTACTGGCCTTCAGAAATCTGAGGTTCTGAGACCAGAGGGAAAATCCCGAGCAAGAAAGGCTTTCCCTTGATGAAGGTGGATCAGGTTAGGGAACGTTTAAACAAACTGTGGATGCAGAAGTCTTAGGACATGATGGAATGGGCCCATGAGAGCTGAGGGAGGCAGCTGGCATCCTTGTGCTGTCACTCTCAATGATCTCAGAATCATTGGAGCAAGCCTCTGGAGGTAATTTAGTTCCTCTCTGAAAGATCACGGAAATCCAGGAAGACTCCTGAGGACTGCACTGCGAGTGCTGGTATTTTCCTGTGCGGTAATGGACAGCTCTTAAAATCTCTGCCTTTGCTCTTTTTTTTCATTAAAATGTATATATTTCTCAGTCTTGTTTAATTTATTGGGGATTTTTGCTCTTTGGGAACCTTGGACAGAGTGTTTTCCTGCTTGGTTAGAAGCTCTTGATGTTGCTGGAGTACTCAATAATAATGGGAGAATACTGTAAAAGTACGGCTCTTGTTGTTAGCTTTACTTGCTGATATCAACTAAGTAAAGGGAATGTCCTTTACTCCCCAAGTGGCTCTTTTCAGTGAAATACGTAAAAAATTTGGAAGTGTTCTGGGCCTTGAGATACGCCTTGTGGCAGCAATGCTTTGCAGATGGAAGAGCAGACAATATTAACTTCCAACAAGATGACTTTTTTATTACTACATCCCACCTTTTAATTTTGCAGTGACCTTTTCATTTGGGAAGCACACGTTCCTTGTCTTGATGCTGACAATGAGGAGACAAGCTCCGTACCTGCATTTCAGGGCACGTGTTAGAGCGCATCAGTGACTGTCACTGCAGGAAGACGATGTGCTGTGAGAATCTTGCCCAAAGCACATGAGCAAAGTTTGCATTAGGAATCCGCTTAAATTAAAGCAAAGCTTGGCACACTCAGCAACAGTTCAATATCCAGTCTTCTTGTCACAAATTCTCCATCATTAGCTTAAAGTTGGCGTGAATGGCATGTGCTCTCAGACTGCCTTTCTTTACTGTAGGGAATTTTGCATTGTTGCTCCTATTACATCGAGAGTCCCCGAGTTGAAAGCTGCTAGCAGTGGCACTGGTACGCTACTTATGTGCCAGAATGGTAAGAGCTGCTCACAAAATAGTTTAATTTCAGCATCTGTCACAGAAATGAGGCTGATCAACAGAAGAGTTCATTTGATTGCTTTGAAAAAAATTAAGTGCTGGCTTATGACACACAAGGCATAAATTAAATCATAACTAGATCAAGATTACTGACAAGAAGTGATGACAGGTGTTGTGAATAAGTTGACATGGGGATACTGCCCTGCATAACAATTGTCAGTCATCGGCTAGTTTTGAGGTTCTGCTGTGGCTAATGGGGAACGGTTACTAGAAACACATAGAAACTGTTATTAACAGTCACATCTTCAGAAAAAGAATTTATGGTACAAACATTTGCTCCTTAAACAGCTGCAGACACATCTGATACAGCAGTATTAGTCAAAGCCACATGTAAAACACTGTGAGTATGTTCAGTACAGTGGTTAAGAAGCAATTTCTAATAGAGATACCGGACTGGGACTAGGAAGAGCTGGCTCTGCGCTCTGACACAGCCCTCCCTGTGACCCTGGGCAAAATGTGTCACCTCTCTGCACATCAGCTCTGGGTACGAGATGATATTTCTGTTGTCTGTCTTGCCTGTTTAGGCTGTTAGCTCACTGGTGCATTGCCTGACCCATCTGCGGAGCTACACACCTGCACACCTGACTTTTGCTGCTGTAATGTGCAACAAAGATACAACTAATCATATATATCACAAAGATACAACTAATTACTAGTACTGCAGGGAGGAAGGCCCATTCCTTGGCCCAAAGATCTTACAAACTTACAATAACGAGAACTATTTCTGCTGAGGTTATAGTGGTACTGCATCTGCAACCAGACGATATCCATGTGCCGTTATTTAATAGATACAGACTGATGCTGAAAATACATAGATGAAAATATATCATCTCTGCTGACATGTTTGACACATGTGTTCCCTCTGCTAGATACTGTGGTCTCTGCTGCAGTTTGGGGTGCATAAAAAGAGAGCTCCTTGCCTGCAGCACTTCACAAGGATGTTTATGGACAGAAAAATGGATGGGGGGTAAATATCTGCCAGTCAGACCCCTCTCAGCTCTCAGCATCTTTCTTCAGAGAAACGCTTCATTATATTTGAACTGTGCTGTTTATGAAGTATCATTAGCATTATTCAGTTACTGACTTGGATGTCATCTTCTCTGGTCAGAGCAATCATTATAGGTTTATCCAAGAAGAGCTGTGACAGATGTCATAGTTTGTTACAGTCACTGTGTGCCAGATTTAGCCCCCGGTTATGTACTGCTTGAGTACTTTCTCTGAAAGCATCTTGTGAGTACCCTGCAGTAGAAACAAATGACAAGGACTTCAGATATATTTGTGACATTGAATGGACATGGTTTTAGGATGAGATTATGATGTGGTAAGCAGGCAAACAAAGAAGCAGAAGATACTTGCACAAAGCCAGTTTCCTACCTTTTCTTAACTGTGTCCTTTCATTCAGATGGTGCACTGTTAGTAGTCAAGTCCTGCAAGTCTAGGGTTAAAGTTTTTTTGGCCTCATGTTGCAAAACTATCACACTTGTTTAATATGATCTTATCTGTACTTTCCTCATAGCTCAAACTGCTGTATTAAGTGTTGTGGTAAACTGTGAAGATGATGAAAGAAAGAAAGGAGAAAATAATCATGTCTTCTTGTCACACAGGGACACAGCATCCAAACTCACTTATTAATGGTATTTAGTGTTCAGCTACAAGTTATACAACTAGACACAGACCACCCTATTGGTCTGGCCAGTATATAAATCCAGGCAGGTCCATGTGTAGCCGACGATAAAGACACGATCTGGTGTTACTGCATGTAGTTGAACTCAGAAAGCTTTTGTGTGTTGCTAGATGTGCTTCACTTTGGGGACAACTGATAGCCTTCCCAAACCAGAAACCTGCCTTCTCCCCTCCCTGTCCATGCTGTAGGAGGAGGGTCCCACATCAAGCTGTGGCTTTATTGACTTGGTGAAGAGCTGTGTTTTAAGTTGCCTTGATACCTCGCGTTACACATGTACGTTGGGAGTTACAAGCTGGGAGCAGTCACTGGAGTGCTGTGTTCCAGGCCAGCTATCAAGTGTTGGTGAAGAGGACATGTAAATACCATATGTTAAGTAGGACTGATGAAAACAAATACACAAAACCCTGGAGAACTCCCTGGTGTCATCATAACCCTCAGAAATTCTTTCCTGCCCGCTAGAGAGGGAAGTGAGAAAATGAGTGACAGAGCATGGATTACCAATTACGGCTGACACTTCAGTATTCAATTAGTGCTTCTAAAGTTGTGAGAAAGGATGCAACAATGTCTACTCTAACTCTAATGACCTGTAAAAAAAGAAAATAAATGAGAAGAAACTGTCTTATCAAAAATAATGCTTTTTCATGTACTTTTGAGAAGGAATCAGATGCGGGATATTATCCATCTGGCCAAATGATCCATGAGATATTTCTCTCTTCCAGAATAACTGCATTCTGCAAAGGCCGCTTGTCCCATTGATGCTTTCTAAGGGACACTGCTGCCATTCGCTCCTTAATTAGGAGATTAGGAGAATTCTTTGACTGAAAATTAAGAATCACTATGGCTTATTTTTATCACTAAAAGATCACTCCAGCAACTTCCTCCAGGAAATTGCAAAGGGAAGTCATTATGTGAGGGGGGCTGGGGAGGCAAGAGCCAGCTAGATTGTGCATATGAACCCCAGATGAAATGCGTCCTAAGTCTGCGAGGGGGGCAAAAGGGGTGTTTACTAGGTCATTTACCATGTTCTTGTTTTTAAAGTTTCCTTTTCCACGATTACTTGTTGACCTTAATTGTTTCCATGCTCATGAGATAAGTCTTTGTACTTCCTAGGGAGGCTTAGCGGAGTGGTCTGGGGATTGCTCTTGCTAATTGCCCTGTATTCCTTCATTTCCCCTGAGTGTCTGTGGCAAGCCTATTCCCACATATGCTACCAAAATCCATTTTAATAGAAGGGGCAGCAATGCACAGCTGACGACATATGCTTAGCTGCATTCAGGACTCGCTGAAGCATGCCTATCGTGTTACATAAAAGGAGAAGGTCAGTACAAAACAAACAGCTTTTTACAAGCTACGGCTTAAGGATCCCGTCCTAAAGAACGCTTACATTTCAGAGAGAGACAAATAAGCTTGTCGTGGAGCTCTGTTCCGTGTCTAGGTTTTTTTTTCTCTTTTTTTTTTTCTTTTTTTTCTTTTGCATACATTAGGAATGTTGTTAGTCTCCCAGGACAACCTGTGTTAAAACCTTCTCTTCTGGCAGAAATAAAGCTCTCCAGGGCCCGATCCTCAGCTTCCCTGAATCCCTGGAGCAGGCTGGAGCGCAGCAGCGGTTCCCCTGGCCCCACACACTCCTGCTGTGGCTGGTCGGCCCTGGGATCCCCGCAGAAGCAGCTTAGGTGGCATCATCTGCTGGGCCTTGAGGAGGAGTTTGTCTATGCACAGGGTAAAAGGAGGCACAGCTAGGAAAGGCGATACTTAACGAAAACTTAGGCTGATTTCAGTGGAATTGGTTACTTATTTTTTTTCCCTTTGACCTTTTTTTCTCCAACTGACCTGGAACTAAGGTATGAAATGATCCAGAGATTTCCGGAGGCACAGAGGACGGTTGGGCTCTCTGTTCCCATAACCTGTAGCAGTGCACACTGGTCTTCTCTGCGCAGTATCTCACTTCTGGCAGGAGACGTGGCAGAGGGGATGCACAGAGCTCCTTTGCTGGAGGCTGGAGGAGTAAATAAAACCTCACTCCGCATCTCAGTTGAAAGCCTCTCCCAGCTGCAAACGGGATAAATCAAAACCTGCTGGATTGGTGCCAGCCACATCTCTGCCAGGTGCTTTCAAGTGAGGGCAGCTGTCCGTGCTGACCCTGTGGGCTTTTGAGACTCTGCACAGACCCCACTCAATGGCAGGCTGGGGCCAGATTGCCCGTGGCCCTGAAAATCCACTGAGGCAGGAGGATATTAGTTCCCAAGACCAGTTCTTCTGTAATGTAGCTCAAAACATCCGTGTGGCTGTATCTGTAAGGACATCCTTGCATTCGGCCTTTCCACATTTTCTGGAGCCTTTACAAAACACACCTCTGCTGGGAAGCGCTGCTGATTCAGCAGATTCCTGCAGACAAGGACTGTTTGTGGCACTGATTCATTCATTTCTGTTATTTATGCCGCTGTGTTAGGTGCTGTGTGAAGCAAGAGCAAAGCACTGTTCGTGCCCCAGAGGCATCTGAAGTCAAGAAGGCAGCAAGATATAAGGGCAGCACTGGTTGGCAGGTGGGCTGAGGCCAGATTGTGCTTCCAGCTTCATATCTCAACAAAACCATAGCTTCCTCACTCGGTTTCTCCGTGCAAACCTAGTTTACATGTGGATGTGTTTTAGCATTGATTCCAGGTGGCTAAGCTGTACTTGTGGTGGTTTCTAGCACAGGTCTGGGGACAGCTGCGGTGGCAGCAGGAGGCTGCGGGGTGGCACAGCAGCTCCCACACCGTGCACCACAGACCATGCGCCATGTGGGGCTGTATGGCGGGGATTAGTGCCAATTAGTACTGCTGGGACATCGGTTTGTTACAGATATTTAATGCACCCGGAAGCTCCCATGAAGAACAAAAATATTTTAAAAATCAGTGAAAAACTGGTCCGTGAATATTACTCTTAATGTGCTGAACCCCACTTGCAGTAGGACAGATGCTTCTGATCCTCTCTTAAGCTAGAGGGACCGGATGAGGCTTGGGGACTTTTAGAAACACATTTTTTCCTCAATTTACACAAGTGCTTTTTCTGTTGTTAAGTAATGGCTGATATAAATAGTATCTTTCTTGTTTAAATGAGGCATGATTTCTTCCAGATTTCTATGTGAATATTCAAATATGTGGCTCTGCCAGCTGTGAGCTTTGTGCTGCGATGCCAGGGTATTTTTGTGGTCTTGGAAACTGAAATCTCAGGATGCAGCAGAAGTAATGATGCCACTAAAGTGGGTGCAAGTGCTCATTTGCCTGAGGGAACATAAACTTCTTTCAGTGAGTCAATTTTGTAGTGGCTTTTCTTCTTTTTTTTTTAAATTTTATTTTTTTATTTAGTGTAGATTTTAAAAAGCTCTTTTGCAGCCAGCTAGTTAAAATGATGCAAATGGTTTCAATGTTCTTTTGGGGACAAGTTTACAGAAACAGGTCTTGGTATAGGCTAATAGATTTCCAGTGTTTGGCCTTGAAATAAGCACGGAGTGAGCTTTGGATGCAGGCTGCCCTACTGCTTTAAAAGTCAAGTAAAACCTTTGGGGTTTGGGACAGGGACTCTGATTGACAGATCTATTGTTGCTGTTTGTCTCCCTTGTTCTTTCCAATATTAATACGTTTCACCCATACTAAATTCACATTTGCTTGCCTGGTAAGGAAACCAATCAGAGGCAAAAGAACATTTATAGAGGATTCTTCTGCTGCCTGTTTATACTTGGAGACAAAAGTGCCATATTTAAGCAGTCATTTCAGACTGTGTGAAGATGTGACTACACTGACTGCAAATCCACCTGTTCCAAAACCCATTCAATACCCAAATTGACACATTTAGTAGTTCCGAAGTATATTAAGTGAAACCCCAGCTCAGAGAGGTCATTCTCGTTGTCTTCAGCCAAGCCCAGGATTTGTACCCCAACACAAACTTTTCTCAAGGACGCAATGAGCCTGTCTGCAGAATGCGATGCAGTTTAAGCCCTTGCGTCTTGTTTGTCCCTCTGCTGTGAGTTTTGGTGTGCTGATCTGATGGTTTAGATGAAGATCTTTGCAGCTAGAGCTCAGTTCAGCGCTCAGCTGGTTTCCACAGCCCAGCCTGTGATTCAGGAGCTGGCTGAGGAACCTGCCTGCTCCACCTCGACCAAAGACTCTGGGGGGGTCCCTCCTGGTGCAGCAGCTCGATGGCAATCGGGAAGCAGCGTTCCTCAGCAGGTGTAAAAGTCCTCCACTAAGAGAGCATGGAGCCTCCTAGCAAAATAGACATCAGTTAATCTCTCATGCCTAGATGATTTCCCTGCGACGTTCTGCCAAGCAGCCTGAGGCAGTGAAAAATAAACTGCTAGCGTTATAGTATCATTACGTTTCTGATTCTCCAGAGAAGCCAGTATTTGTTTGCTTTTCTGTGAAGTGTTTCATGTCACCATGTATGCTCTCTCCCCTTCTTTTCAGGGCAGGGAGAGGGGGAGGAGAAAAGCTGCGTCAGCGGCTGCACAGCCCAGATTTTGTGCTGCTTGGGGCTGGAAGGTTAAATTGGGGGGGAGGATCTGCTCTTTTTCCTTATACCTACAAAATTTGTAAAGGTTATTTGGCTACCTAAGCCTGCAGCGTCTAAGTGAGCGCTGTTTCTGAAACAGGCCGGTGTCTGCAAACAAACTTTGCAGCCCAAATTGCTTGTAAATTTGATAGGCGCGAAGCCAATCTGAAAGCTGCCGACGGGCTGAACCTCTGCGCTCTGGGGACAAGGGTCCTGCCCGTCCCCCAGCTGGGAGCAGAACCCTCCACCTCCCACCCACCGAGGATTTGACTCCTCCTCCCCCCGGTGTGGCCCGAGCTGGGATGTCACCAGCCGAAGCCTGAGCCTCGGTGCCAGGGGGGCGGTCGTCGGGAGGGGGCCTCCCGAGTGGGGCCCTCCCGCCCCCCGCCCGCTCTCTCCGCCTCACGGACACCCCGGGGAACGGGGGCTCCTTCAGTCCACGCCCCCCTCACTCTCCGCTACCTTCGCCTCTCTCTCCCTGAGGGAAAGCAACACTGTGTCAGCCCTCCTTCCCCTAATTTGTTTAAGAAAACCCGAAGTGACTGCTGCAGTTAATTAAAAGGTGGTGTCCGAGGCGTTCAAAGAGAGCGCCGTCCCTCGCTGCCTGCCCCGGGCAGGTGATGTGGCTGGGGGGCACAGCGGGATGCTGGGGGGGGCCGGGGTCAGCCGTGCCCCCCCGCACCCGCGGGCAGCTGGGAGCCTCATCCCAGCGCCATCCGAAACTTTTCACCCAAGCGAGCTCCTCACAAACCTGCTTCTTGGCTTCCAGCTCAGAAGAAAACTGTGGATAGAGCTGAGCTTTTTGTGTAACCACTAATTTACTCATACGTAGTAACAACTGAAACATGAAATTATTCCCAATCCATAATGCCGTTATGTGAGCTTTTGGCAAAAAGATTTTATGGTTTGTTTTGGGGGTATTTTTGGGTTTTGTTTTGTTTCTCTCTTTTTGCTTCATCTTTTCGATAGCAGTGAGCTAGAAGTGGCTGTAATCACCGGCACTTTAGAAGCGATTCAGCTCTAGGAAGGCTGTATCGGATGGGAACAACTCATCCACAGGGCTTCAGCTCCTACCTTGGCAGCCGATTTCAGCGGATAAACATCATCCTTGTGTGCCGCTTGCGTTATTGTCGCAGAGATCATAAAAGCTCCAAATAAGCAAACTTTAGAAAGGAGTCATTGAGCCGATTGTGTCACCCAAAGGTAGCTCTTCCCCTATTGTTCCCCAGGTGAAAAGTTAACTTGCTTTTCTTTGAAGGCTTTTGCCGGATAGGCTTGCTATCAGAACCACCAAATTGCCGTGATCCAACACCAACGTTCGTGTTAGGCATCTATCAAAGTTTACTCTTGCAGATTAAAAAAAAATGTGAAGGGAATAACTATATTGCTTTCCCCCAAGCCGTGTAATATCAAATGCTGCATCTGTGATGTTAAAATGTGCAACATTTCAGCTATTCTCAGGGTTGATTGAAGAGCAGGAAAAAATATGGAAATTTGGTCACTTATTTTCATTAGAAATTTGCAAGGAAAGAAACTCAGTTGCAACAGTAACCTGTGATACATAACCTTAAGAATCTTTTTTCTTTTAAACATCAATATTTTAAATACTCCTCTGAACTCAATATATAGAAAAGGATATCACAAAGGTCAAAGCCAGAACAAATGATCAGGAGATTTTAGATGCTGTTAAAAAAAACCCCTTGAAAATTGCCCAGCTGTTTTTCAGCACAAAATTTTTCCTGTGTTTCCTATATCAACCTTTGCCTGAAGGAAAGGAAGGAAAGTGATGACAGGGCAATGTTATGATGGGGGAAAGTTGATTAGAGGTGGCAGTCAAAAAATAAAAATAATGGTGAATAGTATTGTGAATAGCAATGCCAGTTTGTATGGGATTGTAATTACACAATCTGCAGGTTACAAGGACCTTCAATTATTTAGAGTATTTATAAGCATTAGAAAAACGTGCATTTCAGATTCTGTACTCAGAATTTTCTTCCTGATTTCAGTCTTTCTGGATTCTTGTTTAAAAGTTCAGTTTCTGATGAGAAATTAGCATGTCTAGAGTATATTGCAAGTGACTAATACTAAATAGCTAGGATGGAGATGCAATATGTTCCAAGTCAGTTTCTCAGACTATTTGCTAAACCCCACGAAAGAAGAGAAACATTTATTAAAAATGATTGGACGGGTCATTCTGTAGAAGGGATGGAGAGTTCCTGTTTAAGACGCATTAATCTCAGTAGGTATTTTGATTTTTTCCTGGAGCTATTTGGGGCTATTACCCCTTTTTTGTTTCTGTGTTTGCACAAGGAAAATCAGTGTCCAAACCTTTACAGTATTTTAACAAAAATGCATTAAATATTGTCACTGGCATCAGGGGACTGACTTTATCAGCAGTTTACACCCAAGAAAGGATTTGGCCCCTCTGTTTAAATGGACATAGGCAGAGCAGTGAACAAGCCACTTGCTACCTGTTGGGTGAACTGTAACTGCCACACATTTCAGTAAAAATCCCTCAAGATTTCTTGGCCTGTCTGGAAATGTTGGGTTAGCAGCATCAGCCTGTTTAGCTCTGGCAGTTGCCTATCATTTGCTTTTTGGAAGGGAAAATGTATGGTGAGGAAAAGCTGCCAGGATTCCCCAAATCCCTCTTTTCTCCAAAGACAACTCCAGTATGTTTCTGCATTAGTCCAAGTATCCTGAGGCTTGGTTTCATTTTTTCTTGGATAAAGGAGGACTTGCTGTCTATTCTTTGCAGAAAACTGAGGCCTTGAACAGCTCCTTGGAGGGAATAGTAGGCATAAAGAAATGAAAGAAAAGAAAATCGGGAAAACATATTCTTTGGGAGAAGAAACCAAAACATTTCCACCCACCTCGTAGCTGTTACAACTTTATGGTGTGTTGTGGCCATCACACACCTAACACTGATTTCCTTCATTTCAGGCACCTCACAAAAATGAGATGTCCTTGGAAGGCACTGAGGGATCTCCTTCTTCCTACAGTGCCTGTGGGAGGGAATGTGGGGCTGGAGAAGCCTGTGTGGGACCCCCAGGCTGTCGATCCCAGCTCAAAGGCAATCAGTAACACGGTGCCGTGAGATTTGCCATAAGACTTCTCAGCAGTTCAGGCTGCCACTGCGCGAGCCCTGGCCTGCTGTCACCAGCTGCGCGTTACCCGTCCTGCAGAGCGTGGGTAACTTTCTTATCTTTTCTTGCTTAGCAATGAGAAAGCAATATGGTTACAAGGAAATTTGGGGAATATTCTGCTTTTTTCCGTATTAAACCATTGAGCAATCTATTCAGAGTTGTGCTAGTTATTGGCTTGTGTCTGTGAAGGGAGAGGGTGAATATTACCGCAGCAGGGAGATGAGGAGCAAGGGCAGAACGTTTTTGTCATCATCAGACCTTCCTGCAGGAGTTTCACAGTAGGCAAAAACGAAATAAAATTGCATCAGGAATTAGCTTGGCTTGTAGGATGGCTCCTGACTGAAGGCTAGTTTTTGGTCCACTTTGATGTGTTGAAGAACAAGAACTTCCAGTACCAATTCTGCTTATGTACGTAAACTGTGGGGGTTGGAGAGACAGAAAAGTGACACACTGGTTCTCTTCTTTTGTGAATGCAGGCTGTAGTCCATCACAGTGGCTATAAAGTGTTTAAGACTGATAACAAATGCTCAACACTATCTAAGTCAAGAGGCCAATAAAGCCTGAAGTATTTATACACCTGTGGCTTGAATAGCTGGGTAATGAATGACAAACCTTTTTCTTGCATGCATGTTTTTCTTTTTCCATTTCTAGCTCGCACTGCAGCAAGTCTAGTGCCCTTTGCATTGTTTATACCTTGTCAAACCTGTTTTAAATAAACCATTGTGCGGCATTTTTAGTCTTGTCAGGGAAATTGCTGCCCTCTTCTGGTTTAAAGCAATTCTCGACCATCTGCAGGCATCTCCAAGCGAATGCCAGTTGCAATATGATAATACGACCCAATATGAAATTAATTAAAGCTAAACAATAGTTTCTTTAAGACTAAATCAGAACTGAGGGCAAGCAGCCCTATCTAGGACAATAGGATTGGATCCAAATGCAGTTTTTAAGACGTGTCCCGCCTCCCCTGATCAGAGTGCATTTAATGAGATTCATGCAATTTCTTTCTGAAAACAATAGCTTTAACCATTGGTTGCATAACCCAGGATATCCAGCTGAGGCCCCCCAAGTACAGAGTGTTCCACAAAAAGGAATGACAAAAACTCTTTTAGCTCAACTTAAATAATTAAAACAAGATCTGGAGAAGTAGCCAGCCCGGTGAGATGCTTTTTAAGGTGTCAGGGAGTGGAGGAGGTGAGATAAAACTCCTAAGGGCAAAGTTAAATTTGCCTATTACTGTCCTCTTTCTGCTGCGATTGGACTGAGCAGCACGAAACACCAAGACCTCTCAGCCCCCTCTGCCTTTCATGGCTTTCAGCACCTTGCAGGATCAGGCCCCATTCCTATATTTCAGAAAACTAACTATTGTCTGCATAGAAAGTAGATCTGGAATGCATACTCGCTGAGATTAGTTTGAATCTAGACTGTGATTTATGGCTCTCATTTTACATGAAATAAAGTTTCTCGGCTGCTGGAGATACTACTTTGAGCTGAAGGATCTAATGTAAGTGGGTGGGAACAAGACATGGCAATACCGACAGTGCTATAGACAATGCTTATTTAGGATTGTGGAAGCATTACAAACAAAGGAAAAAATTCCTCTTGCCCCTCCAGCTACAATAGCTTCACAAAGTGTTCAGAGCAACAAATGCCATTTTCCGAGAAGTTAGTACCAGCAATCTGAGAAGAGTGTGCCCTTCGATGGACGTGTGCATAGCTAAGAGCTGTGGCCTCTAATAGGCCATGTTAATAGCAAGCAGTGTATTTCAGAAACTAAACACTTCATGCATAGCAAAATGCCTAAGTTAGTTTCCCTCTACTCCTCTTGTAAGACTGAAGTTATTGGAGTCGTGCTTTGAAGATCTAGCTTTTGCATCCCATTTTGATAGCATAGAGCCACAATCCTGTTTGTCAGGTGATTTTGAAACAAAATGTGGCCTTGTGGCAAACAAAATCTCCTGTTCCCAAAGCAGAAGTGAAGACAAATGCTGGGTCTTTCTCTACTATCCATTTAAAGCTGCAGAGATACACTTCTTGTATTTTCAGTGCTCAGAACTTGCAGATACAGTACATATAAGTGTAGCTGAGGCTTAGCGTCTATCTGGTTATTTTAAAGGCTGCATTTCCTCTAGTGCTGAGGCAGGACACAATTAAAGCTGCATTACTGATACCTTTCACATATTTACTTTATGATAAGGCCAGGTTTGACTTCTCTGCAGTAAAGCATTTGGCTGTACAACAGACGTGATTTGGTCCAGCAGAGTTTTCTGGCATCCAGAATTTTATAGGCATCTGCAGCAGCATTTATGCCTAAATAATTGGTTAAATAAGTAACTACAGAAGAACCACTCTGAGAGACAGCACAGGAGTTTCTTTATTTTGTCCAGCTTTATCATGCACATAAATCCGTGCTACTGATCTGTGTGTTATGGTGTGACCCATCCTATTTTTGTTATGTGAAGGGCAGAAGGGAAGCCAGGCTGGAGTGGTCAGAATGAGATGTCCAGGCTGCTGCTTGCCTAAGCACCACCTGAGACTGAAACCCAGGGGGGATTTGCCACCTTTTTGAGGTGTTCCTAATGAAATGCTGCCTGACAGGGATGCAGAGATAAATGTGGTTGAGTTTATTTCTCACAAGCTTGCTGCAAGTCTAACTCCAGCACTGTGGTCTAATTAAGGGATGAACAAATCCCCTTGGTGTCCATGTAGGCTTCTGTAAATCTTTATCCATGATGAAGCCATGTTTTTGCACAAAACATGGGAGAATCACTGGGAGTACTCCCCATAAATTTTTCTCTAAAGGTATCCAAGCGCAGCCCAAAGCTACTTCGATGGGTGCCATACTAGAGGAGAAAAGCCATGGCCTGAGTGTTTACAGGAGGTCCTTGCAGGCGCCCAGCTCCTTACTGGAACTGGGCGTTGGAGCTGACAGTGGTGCTGGGGCCACACTGTGGGACGTTTCCCCAATCTGATCATGGTCAACCCCAGCCCGCCCTGGTACAGCTTTCGCTGTCACACTCTCACTTCTGCTTCCAAGTCTGTGATCAACTTTCCATTTAAACAAAAGAGTTGGGACAAGCATTTCAACAGCTCTATATGGTGTTGGGTTATTTCAATCTGGGCTGATGGACAACTGTAAAATGCTTTCCTTTTCTTAAAAATAATCTGGATTTTGTCAGAGGATCCATCCGAGCTGTTGTTTTGTGAACTGGCACGTGCTACCATTTGCAGCTGTTCCCACCTGGTTGTATCTGTGTCCAACCCACATGTGTTAATCACTGAAACAAGGTATGGGAGCTAAAAAAACCCCCAAACCAACAAGCAGCAATGTGGCTCTGCATGTTACCAGATGCCACTGTGGTGATCTCAAGCATAAGCTGTAGATTTTTATCTTTTAAATGGAGACGTCCCTTGGGCACAACCACTGCCCCTGTCCACAGCTATCCTTGTCACCCAGCTGTCCTCCGCACTTGGCGCTGCGAGGCTCACACCATAAGGCCGTGTTTGCTGCGTGAGGAGTATAACAGCGGACAAGGGCAGAGATCGAGGTCTGGGGTCCTGGGGACATTGTGGTTTTAAGGGACTGGCATCTCGGCATGTGTAGTCATCCTTCAGAAAGGCAAGACCACAATCAAAAACAGCCAGGGCTCAAGGCTGCTGTATGCTTTTATTTGCATTTATTGCTTGCAATTGCAGACACTCATCTTTAGATATTTCTAGAATTAGGGGGTAATAAGACAAGACAACAAAGGAGTCTAAAGCTACCAGAGGGAGGCTGGGATACCGTGTGGCACTGCAAGACACAAACCATTTCTAGGGCCTTGTTCCTCACTACACCAGCTTGTCGCTCTGGGGAGCTCCCAAATGCCAGCACTCCAGACCTGGACATTCACAGCAGGCCCCTACCAAGGTTTTGTCCTGTAAGCACACCCAGGCAGGTTACACCTAGTTCTTCATTCCTCAGTCCTGATTTCAAGTATGGCCTTGTCCAGTATCGTGAACTCCCCAGTTATTCCAGGGTCCTGATGAGAATATTCCCCATCCGAATTTGCCATTGCTTCTCACACCAGCCATGTGCAGTGGATGTAAAAGGGGTGACCCCCTTTTGTGGGGTCTGCTCTCTCTCTCGAGTCAGCTTTGCAACATGGTCCTTCTCCTGACAATCTCTCTCTGTTCTTGTGCAGGAAATTTCTCTCTGCAGATGTTTTCCTAGAGCAGTCAATTTTGACTCCATCCTTTCTCTATCTGATCAGGGCAGAAAAAATATGTGCTCTTTTTTGCCCCATTTGTACTTTAATAAATATTTGTTTGGTAGAAAGTGAAGGGTATCAACTAGCTGAGTAACTGACAGTGTTTAAATCTGTAACTGTTTAAATCTGTCTTTAAAACTTTATGGGATGTTGCCTGCAAGAAACATAGTAATAGCGTTATTTTGTACTTCAGTCACAAGTGATTTGGCTGTGGGGCAAAAAAAATAAAACAGGAGAAAATTATAGATTTATAGAAGAGCAGGTAGTATAAATACAAAGTCACCAAAGTGGTCATAAAAGACTTCCCAAAATGCATCTTTCCAAGGATTTCTAGCATGATTTTAGGGCAGTTTAAGTGGCTGCTGCCAAATTAGGCCAGAGTGCATTCACGAGGCAGGACAATCCCAGCTGTAACAAGCTATAACCCCAAATGATAACAATGTGAAACCTCTATCCAGTAACAATCCTCGGGACTGACAAAAACTGGGTGCTTGTGGGAAGTGACCTCCCAGCAAAGCTGCACATGTGCTCAGTACTGCTGGGGGCTTGCACAGAGATGGCTACCTCAGGGATGCTGTAGGCTAACAATGCTGCCTTCCTGGCAGAGAGTCCTGCCCACTGTAAGGGGAGATAAAAACCTTGTGTCTGGGACATGTTTTCATCTGTTGTTCCATTTTACAAATCAATATGCAGCTAGAAAAGTTCATACTGCAAACACTTTAGCAAAACTTTCAAAATATTTGATCCCTACTTTTGGGGGTTCTTTGCGTGCATGCATTTGGTGAGGGTATGCATCTGTGCATCTTCCACCATAAGTATTCACATTTCCATTTCAAAGTTTTATTTCTGAAAGATTCCTCTTTAACCTGTTGGAGGGAGTAGGGAGGTGTCAGAGGGTGTCCGCTACCAGGCGGTCAGGGTCCCACGCTGCTGTGCAAAAAAAGGCCCTTTGTATTCGGGAGCACCACCGTCTCTCCAGGGAGTAGCAAGTGCAGATGCAGGGCAGCTCCCTGCCCCTCAGCAGGCACCTGAGATGCAAAGGGAGAGCAGTAACTCGATAAATCAATTCAATGTACAACAATAAATCAAACATAGTTGGAAATCAGTTCTTAACAATTAACAATGATTCTTTTGAAGTTGACAGTGGAGGCCCCTAAAGACAAGAACTGTGAACTGTTGCTCTCAAGACCATGACTCTTGGGAAATACATTTTCTGTCCAAAATGTGCATGGCCCTGTGAAGTGAGTTTCATGCAACATGAAAGGAAGTTTATATTTTTAAATTTGTTAAATGCTTGGCTTTATAATAGTCCTAAGTGTAACAAACACAGGTTTAAATCTGCAGTGTCCTACAAATCTTGCCCACGGAGGGTCTCTGGACAGTGGATATTCTCCCTGTGGACATATATATAGGAATGTCAGGGTGAGTTATCTGCAGACTCTGGAGAGTGCACATTGGGTGTTTCTGAGAAATTTGAAATCATTAGAGAAATAAACGTTAAGTGAAACAAGGCTGGTCTATATTTCCAAGAGCTGAGTTTGCAATCGACACTGCAGAGTTTGGATCATACAAGAAGGCTGCACTGTACATGGGAACCCTCAGGGCACAGAGATGGATTAGGTGACCTCTGAAGAGTCATTCCAGCCCAGTGATTCTCTGAGAAGACAAATACACTGGAAGATGAAAATCTTATCTGAAAACTGCAACATGAGGTCCACTTGTGGGATCCCATCAATAATGTGGGTTTTGTGCAGTTGTGGAGGAAGGTTCATTGAATAAGTGCCAGTTGTTCTGGTATTTAGAAGATGGGATGAAAAGACAAAGGAAGGGTGTGAATACTAAATAAGGTGGTTACATTTCAATATTTCCTACCTGAGCTGCAAAGTGTTCTAAAAAAATTGGTAGTTTTTTAGTTGCTGCCATCTCAGAATAAGACAATGCTTGGATGTCTCTCCTAAAGAAATCCTTCTGGACATGGCTGTGCAAAACATTGTAGGAGATTAAAGCACAGCATTCCAGTGACTTGTTTAAACATATCTTCTTATATCTCTTTGTAGCAGTCCTTAAGCCCCAACCACCAAAGACTATCTCCTCACAGCAGTGACAAATTCCAATCCCAAACAAACCACCTGGGGCACGCTGAATCGCTAACACAAATGTCAGAGGTCTATATTATTTCCAATATTCTTTGACATTGCTTATGATGTGGCCTCTGGCACATTCCCAGCAGAAGAAAGTTCAGTTATATTTCTTTCAATTAAAGAATCTGATTTAGCCACTAATCATGTCAAAGAATGTCTGGGGGAGGGAAAGGGAAAAGAAGAGGAAAACGTGAGCGAGTGGTGATGCGTTCAAATGGGATGGCTCGTGCTGTCTGCAGGGAGGCACAGTCACTACGGGATCTGGCTCCGACAAAGATTGGCACAAATAGAAAAGTGCTACATGTGTCAAAAATATTACTGGTTTGATAAAATCATGCAAAATCCTATTTATGCACAGGCTCAAGCATGCTACCACAGCGAAAGTCATGCTCCCAGAACTTGGTTTTCAGTAAGAATGGTAGGAAAGTCTTTGAGATGGAGAGAATCAGGATCACAGTGAATGGGAGCAGTTCAGTAAGCTTTATCAACATCTGCTGCAGCATCTCACCCAAGCATGCTCTTTTGTGCCTGTGCTAGAGGGACCCTAGTGCTGGACATCAGGGTACGGCAGGCACAGAGCACCCTGTGAGATCAGGGGAAGTCTGGCACTGCTGCTCCTGTCTGTAAGCCTGCATTAGGGAAAGCTGCAGTTTGAAAAACTAATAACGTGTTGAGCCACGTATTTTAGTGGCTCAGGACAACTAGGATTGCTTCACCTGCTTGAAAGTGTTGCTAATCTTCAGGGTATGGTGGGAAACACAGACAGTTCCCAAACCTCAAAAGAAGTCCTTGACAGTTGTTAAGAGGATTTGCATTTGGAAAACGTTGCCAGGTTACACAAGCAGATGCAATACTTGGGATATTTCTGCTTAGGTTTTCCAAACTTTCCTTCTCTCAACATTCTCGTGGTAAGCAACATTGCTTAAGATGGGAGCAGATGGACCTTTGTACACTATATTCAGTGATAATGTACCTCAGGGATTTCTGATACTGGGGTCTTTTTAGGCACTGTGGCACCCAGCGAGACAGCAGCCAGATTTCCCTGTGCAGAATAGATGCTGTAAGGCAGAGAGCAACTGGGGCATTTCTTATTTCTTCTCTGTAGTAGTGTGGTAATATATCTTAAAACCCACTCACAAAATGCCTATACAGCCATAGGAGTTACTATATAATTTCTTAATGCTATCAACATATTTTTAATGGTATAAAATCATAGCATTTTTCAGTGGGGCTTTTTTTGTTTGTTTGTTTGGTTTTTAAATAGTTTTACACGCACTGATTTTGCAGCTTTATATTTACATTTTCACAGATGCTCAACCTTAGCCTAGCAGTATCTCTACTGGCAATTTTAGCACTAGCCAATATCAAGGGAGAAGTCTGGGCTGGCACTTGGGACACTGAAATCTCTTGTCTGAGAGGTCCCGATGCATCTTCTTCAGGGCAGCACTGATGCCCTCTGTTGGGTGCACACAGTGAAATGCAGAACCATGCAGCCTGGCTCCTCTCGCATATGACTTACATACCTAGAAATATTTTCTTTACAAAAGCATTTCAGCACATATTACTCATTAAGGCAAGCGATGCTGATACAAGGATACTATACAGATATGCAAAATACCAAGATTTTACAATATTTACATGGTTTTGGAACATCTGTTTTAAAAGTATGAGTATTGATTGCATTTTTCTCAGCAGCAGACATGGTCTCACTGCTGGAGAGAAGCCCTGCGTGTAAGTACTAAGATTACTTTAGTGACTAGACCTTAAGGTAACATATTGGTCAGAGATCAGTACGGTTGGTAACCTTGCACTTGAAAAGCTGACTTCTCTAGGGAATGCCATATTGAGGACAGATGTATAAGCTATTGGACCACGTCTGTTTGTTGCAAATTCTGTGTCATGCTGCACATCTTACATACATTAAGGAGCAAATGGGCTCATTCCTGTGACAGCAAACTTCACAAATCAGAACAAAAATTATTTATCATGACAGGCAGGTGGTACTGCAGACAGAAATGGCTCTTGACCTCGTGGAAATGTGGTTGCAATGGTCTCACAGAGGCTTATTTTTTTCTTCCTCCTGGCTTGAGAAAAACCTTCTGATTTCAGCCAGGGAAATGTATTTTTTAAATGGTGATAAGTCTCAGGCACATGGACTTTATAACAGACTTGCTTCTTGGCATCCACTTGAGCTATGAGTTTGTGGTGTTACGTGTGCTGTTTAAAACATACTTTTTGTTTTATCAGAAAAACTACATCTGCCTGTGTTTGCACTAAATCTACAACACCAGCTTTTACATCGGTGCAGCACATGCCGGTTTGACTCAGACAAGGTGCAGAGCTCCTGTTCCCAGGATCTCTGTGAAATCGGAGGTAATTCTGTGCGGGGCAGATTTTCAAAGGCCATGTTTAACATCTCTAAAGATGCAACTGAGGGGCTGCGTACATTTTCGGCAGTGTCCTGCTGCCTGGCGCCTGTCTGCATTCTTCCCAGGGAAATCCTGGAGCCCGTGGCGGGGAGTTGAGGAGCAAAGGCTGAGCCCTGGGTCCAGGAGTGTGCGTGATGGAGAGGTGGAGGTTGGCACCTATTCATGTCGGTTGTGAGGGCTGTGTACCTTTCTGATCTCCTGGATTTAGGGAAGATTAATTCACACTGGATCGGGGCTACTTGCAGGACACAGGAGCCTTTATTTGCAGGAGGGAACTGAGGAGCTTGGTGTGTTTGTCCTAGTGATACGAATGCAAAAGGGAGACGGGTTTGTTCTCAGTTTGACTGGGGAAGATAAAGTATTCAAGGTAAATGACAAATGTTGGTGCAAGAGGTACTGAGCAGGAACTAGACAGGACACTTCTGAGCTGGAAATGAAGAGATTTATAGCCAGGGAGGGAGAGAGGTTTAATTCCAAGAGAAGTGATGGGAGCAGGAGCAGCACCTACCCCAGGGTGCTGTTGGGATGCACTGCATGAATTTGTGAGCTGTGTGAGGAGATTGAAATAGGAAGGGTCCAACCACTGGGTCAGGGTGTCCTTTGTAGCGCAGGACAGCCTTAGCAGGAA
>NW_010156449.1:151307-193536 GCF_000695765.1 Mesitornis unicolor
CTGCTCTGCACCTATAATGGCTTTAACAGGTAGAGAATATCTCTTTCCAAGGAATACATCATTCAGTGCCACAGTGACTGATCCAGCTATGGTCCTCGCTGGCGCCCTGTGTGCAGGCACTGAGGGATGCGATACAGCCAGGCACACCAGACACACACTGCATGTCTCTGCTCTTCACTCATGTTCCTTCTGTGCCTCTGCAATGGGGGCAACAGGCTCTAATCCACCATTTCCAGCATCGCCTCATTCCACTGAGATGCAGTGGCTTTGTTGCAATTTCTGAAGAGGTAGTATTCTATATAAATACAGAATATCACAGAAGAGGGGAAAAAATGAAGATTTAGGCAAGTTGATGTGCAATCCCAGATATTTTTGCTTGTGGATGACATATTTGCAAACCAGGGGTGCTGCAGGGGAGGAGGGAGGGCTTGGTAAACTCCTCTGTTGTGGAATGAATACACCGCTGAACTAATGAATAGGAACAAGATGTTTTAACCACCACCTAGAGAGGTTGCTGAGTGGCCATAATCAGTGCTCCCTAGGAGGTGGCCAAAATGTCTCCTTGCTATTCATTAGGTCAGAATAGCTTTCGTTTTATAATGTGATCCTTCTTCCTGACCTCCTTTCTGTTCTTAAATGAGTTCAGGGCTATAAATTCCCTCCTAGAAATAGCATTATTTATTTTACTGGTTTGTATTTGTTATGGTCAGTTGTGGTCTTTCTTTAAGAGATGTTATTTTGAATCAAAATAGAATTTAGTGGTGACAGAGTTTGGGGACCTCCAGTTTTCGTACTGAAACATGCTTCGCATGCACTAAGATTAGTTCATTTGCAAAATGTTCTTTCTGTTTGTAATCTGTCTATGAGAAATGTTTCTGATGTATTAGAGCTGGTTGTACCAACATTTCAGGGCTAGTTTGCTGCTGCTTTAAATATCAAGGAAGATATTGTGATGGATCCCTAAGGCCTTGGCTACAAAACTGAGCAATACACAGCTCCTCAGGCACAGGCGTGCTGTAGCACTCTTGGGACTGCTTTCTCCTTTTGAGCACACCAAGTCTCCATTCCCAGCGCTAGAGCAGGTGATTTCTAGTGCAATCCTGCTCCTTGCTGAAATCCCCGGCGCTGTCAGGAGCTCAGCCAGCCACTGCAGAGCAAGGGAAAACCTCCACGGTTGTTCCGCTTCATCAGCTTCTCTAAGTACTTCAGGCAATTCCTTTTGGGACTTTTAAAAATTTGCATAATAGGTATATTTACATCCTTGTGAAAAGCACTAGATACTTTAAATTATATTTCATCCTTGGAAAGTGCTGGAGACTTCCAGCTAAACTTCAAGAGGCAGCTGGGGATGTTCACCAGGGCATCACACTCCCCATTTCCTGCAAGTCAGTTGTGATGGGCATGGCCTTGTACTGAGGGTGAATGAGAAAGTTTGAAAAGTGCTGAGTCATTGCCTTGCAGTTTTCTGTTCCACTCTGTATGGACAGAGAAGGAAAAAGAAATTATCTAGAGAGAGGTAGGGTAAGTTTTTGTGGAAAACCAAGCATGAATGAATGAAAACTATATACGAGAATAACCTGAGAGTGTGAACTTCAGACTTTAAAAGGTTAATGTTAAGGTGAGGGACAGAGAGTTTAGAAAAAAAGGACAAAACCTTTTTTTTTTTGGGAGGTGGCTGATCCAAAACCCATTGGAATCATAACAGAGTGGCCAATATCAAATCTATACATTTGGAAATTCAGGAATTTAGGCACTTTGGCTCCATGAATTGGTTCTTAGCAGCTGGCACAGCTGGGAGATTTGGGACTCAGCATCTGCTAGAACCAGTGGGTCATGACAGAACTGTACGAGACTTCAGGTTCTGGAGATGACAGACGTATTGGTAGAGAGAGATGTTAGGAGGAAAAACTATGGTATCTGCTGCACTTTCAAAGATCTGCTGCACTTGTAAAAAGGCTTAAAATATTTGCACATAGATAATTGTTCTTATATACTTACTAATGGGTGAGGTGAGGTGAAGTGAAAGCCATATGTACAGACTGTTACAGTATGTATGTACCATTTACATATTAGATAGGTATTTGCAGTTATCTAGAGACCACTATGAGAACCTAAAAATCATTGTTTTCTCCATGAGTACTGAGTTGGTACTGAGTTCCAACAGAGAAGTTGCCTGCACTATAATTCTAATCAGTTACAGGAATCCTGCCAAAGGCAGAGAAAAACAGCTTTTTTAAACAATACAGGAATATGGCTTAACAAAGCAATATTGGCAAAGTCTGCAATAGTGTGTTCTGGATATTAAGAATTAAATGTCAGGTTCAAAACCAAACTGATGGTTTGGTTTCCCATATTCCTCAGGAAGTTACTAAACTTAAAATAATTTTTGTTGTTTTAATGCAAGAGTAATGAACAAATGAATAAATAAATAAAAGAACCAGGTCAATCTGCAAACCAACAGTGATTTTATGTTTTATTTTATTCTTTGTTTATGGGGTTCATAAAAGTTCAGTTTATGTTTTACTGGATCTGAGCCTCACACACTTGCAGCTTCAGGGCCAGATGTGGAAAGTACCTAAATGCTGTAAAAAGCAGTTTGAAAGATTGTCTGAGTCAGATGGAGCTTGAAAGCCACAGAGATCTCAGAAATACTCTTGGGAAACCTCCAGCTGAGATTCCCAGATAAACTGGGATTAATTTTGAGTTGGTGTGACCCAGAAGTCGGCCACTTGGCTTAGTGAGGTCTCCAACAAAATGTCCAAAGCTCTCAGAAGTTCTCCCAAGGTTAAGTGTGGGGGAAGAGGAATTGTGATTGTCAAATAAATTGTATAATATAGGGCTTTGTTTGTAGATTTTGAGTTCAACAAGCATGTCCGCTTTGAAGATCAGGGATGTTCTGTCAGATCACTGAAGACTTGGTTCAGACCCCGTTGATATTAATGGAGCGACTCCCTTTGCCTTAGTAAATGTAGATACTTCTTATCAGTTTCGAGTCTCTTGCCAGCCAGACACCCTTTTTGTGCCAATGTTATAACTGGAACCAAATCTAGAAAGCGCATTCAGTGTTGATACCTGCAGGTGGGCTTTGAGCTCTAATATCATCACCAGAGTTGTTCTCAGTGCAGTGCAGGGAGCTACTCAGCTTGCCTTGAGACAAACATTTGCATTTGGTTGGCTCAATGAGTTGCTAGACTCCATTGAATGTCTAGGGATGTGTGTATATATATGTATATAACCAAAATTATGTGTCCATTTCAGCTACTGCTTAGCCTTGAAAGCTCCTAGAGTCCCTAGCAGTCTTGCTTTACTCTGGATTGCCCAGGTGTCTTGGGTTCCTGGCAGGGTGTGTGCAAAATACCTGTTGCAGGGCTCAGCACCTCAACACCTTTTTCGCACCGCAGGTGTAAAATCCATATTCGGGGTTCAGAAATGAAGTATTTTCCTCCCTCTCTCTGTCGCCAGAGAGGCGTTCAGGAGCATTCTCAGTGCACAGAATGCTCTGATTACAAAACACAGCCATCGTTTTCTTTTCCAGCACAAGCGGAGAAGTCAGTGGTGATGCAACAGCGGGGTGAGGCCAGGCAGATGGGTGAAGGACAGATTTTGAAAGCTAAATTGAGTCAGGCAGCAGATTTTGCAGAAGTATGTAAGTGGTGTGCATGCCAGATTCTGGCTGATTACAACAAACAAGGTGAATCTCTCTTTTAATCCCTCTGAACTCAAATTCAAGAGAGAGTTACCCTCCTTGCTCTCACTGTGTTGGATTTATGTGTGCAAATGCCTTTTTAAAACTGACCTTGCATCTTCTGCCTTCCAAATTAGTGCATTTTTTCCATCTTTTTTCTAACTTAATTTCATGTTTACGTTATATGACAGAAAGGATGGCAATCAAAATTACTTGGTAGAGTACAAATGTTGACAACCACTTAACAAAAAGTGTCCCTGGCAGATATATTTAGTTTACCTAAGAGTTAATGGAAAGCAGTGTCCAATTCCAAGTGTTGACGTGATTTGTCAAGTTTGCCATTCTATATGTTTGAAGTTTCCTTTGAGGAGAACTGACCCAAAACTGTAACACTAAATAAACACCCTCTTCAAATAACCAATGGCAGTTTCCTAAATTGCCAATCAAATCCATAAATAAAGGCACAAACTCTGAGTATATTTAAGTCATGTTTAGCAGAACAGAACTAAACAATAACATTCTTGTTAAAATGTATTTTCATTTCAAAGCCATTTTCCCATGAACATTCCAAATGTAAACAGTCCCAAAGATTTCTAAATTATCTTTGCCTTTGCTTCTTGGGTGGGTGGGGGGAAAGAATAAATCTGAAGCTACATTAGAAACACTGAAGTTGGATATGAAAGTCACAGAGACACAATACTGCATATTGTCATAATTATCACTTCTTTCTTAAAGAAAAGACCAGTTGACTTGGGTTATGAAGACTCTAGAGTCTAAGCAGCATTTGAAGTGGTCTTATGTTGCAAAAGAAAAGGAAATGTGTCTTAGCATTTTTTTCACTGAAAACTCTACATCATCATGGGCAATGGTCACACTCCCCAGTCTCAGCATAGACATCCAGGATTGGCATCTACCTTTCCTAGTCCTCTGGGTGTAATCAAGGGAAAGGGAAATTCTGCTCCAAATTGCTCTCTGGAGCCAGGGCTAAGCAGGAAACAAGAAGTGTGAAAGCAAGCAGGAGAAAAATAATTTTAAGTCAATTTTGGCTTCAAATTCTTCCTTTCTGCCATGTCAGCCTGGTTGGGCCTCCCACTCCAGCCAACTCTTCTCACATGTTGCTCCCAGTCCCATCACTGGTGCGTGAAGTTAAGCCAACTTGACACTGCACTGTTCTTAATATCTCTTTGAATTTGGTCAGTGAGTCAACTGGAGTGTCTTAAGGAAGCCAATTGCTTCTGCAATCCCCCTTCTCCTCCTGTTGGGTTTGGTATTTTCACGGGATCCCTGGCTTCGGAGCTCTTCTCCCAAGGAAGTGATTCAAGGCCCATTGCAGTTAGCAGACTTTAACTAGCTTCAGTGAGCTTGGGATTGAGATCTTATCTTTCACAGACATTTAATTCTTGCTTCAAATAGTCTTTCTCATTCAGATCGTGTTCAGATGGTTGCTGGAAGATCTTGGAAATCCTAGCACATCAGTGCCCCTAAAAAAGGGAGTGATTCCTATGCAAAAGCATGCCCTGTAAAACACACAGCCCCATCTCTGGTTTAACTGCTGGCTCCCGTTTCTTTACAGCCAGTGGGGCACATTTTGGCAGTTGAAATAGAAGGAGGGTAAAAGCCAGCAGAAATCTTTCTTGTATTGCAGTATTCTTGCATAGCTCCCAAAGATTATCTCCATCAGGTGCTTCCAGAGTTGCAAGTAAGATAACTGGAGCAGAGGCATTTTTTTATGAGTTTAAGGTATAGGTTTTGCCCGTGACTCCCATTATCATCCTTTCTCAATTTTCAATCCATGCAGAACTTTTTTTTCCCAGAGCTAAACCCAACCTGTGTCAGGAGCCTCTGCAGTGGTGGAGGCTGTTTCCCCTTCTCCTGAAGCAGCAGAGGGGACAGGGCTGGGAAAAACCCTGCCGAAGACACATTTTTCCCAGAAAAGCTGCATTCACACCAGCGGTTTTGCCACCACAGCAATGCCTCCCAAAGGCTCTTGTCCCTCCGTCTCTAACCACTGGCAGAGCCCTGAGCTTGCTTGCACCCTGACACTGACAGAGCCCCCCTAAATGTAGGGTGATGTCCAGGTGCAAATACAGCGGTGCTTTAGGCTCTCTCCCAGCTGAAAGTTAAGGACTATCTACAAGGGTGTGTGAAAGAGGCCCTATCCCACTTTCCAGACCGCTGGTGGCCAGGAGGCTCTCTGTCCACCCTCTCCATCCACTTCTGGTCCTAAACCTGTGTCAGGATGCTCTGGGAGTTGTCCTTCTGGAATTGAGAGAGTTAATTTCCCCTTTGCCTGAATCAATAGCTATCATCACATGATGAGAGTGTCTGAAACCTCAAATCCATGCCACAGTGCTCTGATTACGCACACACCTCTGTTTTGCCCTCCGGTGCAATACGCAGTTTAGTGAGAGCAAAGATGCCAGTTTCAGTGCAGGTATTTCACATTATCACTTAGATTTGCCCCGGGGCAAAAAGGAGGAGGGGAATTCTCCCGTTTCAAAAGGATATTTTAGTCTCTGAGGCCACTGGGAATGTGTTTTCCTAAGTGCTATCTACAAGCAACAAGAAACAAAGGAGTTGAGAAAGACTCAAACCAGTCTTTGTCACACACAAGGAACACCACAAAGAGCACATTTATTTTTAATCTGGTATTAAACCACAAAAATTAATCCACAATATTCAAACATTTAAGCATTTAAATAACATTAAAGCTCACTTTTTTTTTCCCAGAGTGCCTCACACGCAAAAAATTTATGGGTGCTAGTGAAAAGAGTAGCTGGGAAAAAGCTGCCTTTTGGTATTCCTTCAGGAGAAATCAGGGTGTTGATAACTTCTGTTGCAGTTTGGTTTGGTTATTAATAATTAATCAGATTTTAAATTCCCTGGAAAGTTTCTGGCCCTCACCAGACCCACTGAAAAGCTCTGAAGTTAGTCAGGATGGGAAGACTGTGTGACAAGGAATCAGCAGCTGTGAAAAATAGGAAAAAATGTGAATTATTTTTATTTTATTCTCACCTTGCTTTGCATAATAAGCCTTCATTTGAGCTTGTAAAGCATTTAAAACCTTTGTGCTTGGGCACATGAGATACTAAAGAAAGCTGAACAAAGTCAGGATTTTCCCATGTGAAAAGCTGGCAACAGTAGGGATGGGAGATAAAATCATCCCAAATTGTCCAGCTTTAACTATAAGGCTGGAGGAGGTACAGGGGCACTACTACAGAGCAGGTCCTTGTGCCGCAGGAGGAAATCCCAGTGACCGGAATGGGACCATGATAAAAAGGCTTCAAGATTGGGATAAAGCTAACATTGCACACGTATCTTTAGATTTTAACTAAAATAGTGAACATTTTCAAGGAAAGATACTTCTCTCAGGGTGATCTTTTGCTTAGATGCAAAGTTCTGTCAGCTGAGAAGAAAGAGTTGGCAGAAAGTTGTATGTCACAGCTGTAAATCTTCTAAAATGTATTTTTATAGCATCTTTTATCTGATATGTAAGCTCTGTGAGGCAGAAGAACGATGTTATTCCATAAAAACACTCAGAGGTGAAATGACACAAATCACATTGATTAAAAGTTATATTCAGGATTGTAAATCTAGAGCAAAGTCTTTGAAGTAGTGAAGAAATCCTGAATTTACACCAGGACAGCATCTGGCCACTAACCTAATATGAAACTGGAGCCCTCCTTCCCTATTTGAACAATATTCTCCATCCAAAAGTAAAATGTCCTTATGATAATGTTTTTAAAAGCAGAATTTTGCTTTTGGAACATGGTACCACTTGGTTTTGTAGTACTTTTGAGGACCTTAACTCTGGCTGAGGATCTGTCTGCTACAAGCCAAGATGGGGAGCCTGGATGTGAGGTTGGGCAGCTGTGTTGTGATTTTATCCAATGTATGGATAACTCTGGCTCAAGGTTTTGGTCTGTGATCTCCTCTAATATCTGAGCCTTATGCTGAGTAGTTCAGCTGTTGTTAAAATGTAGTTTAGCTGGTAGAAGTCTGGGCTCGGACTCCAGCATCCCATTTAGGAAAACGCATGGATTTATATTTAAAAAAAAAATACTTTCAGTTGTTTCCTTGGAACGTAGACTTGGTCCTAATATCTCTGTGTGGTTTCCTCCAGTTTCTATATACTCCACATCTATGCTCCAGTGCTTGGAAAATGGCACCAAAATCGTTGATATAACTCCATGGGAAACTGGGAATGACTTCATTGGTGTTTTGGCTTGGAAGAGACTACACACATAGTTTGATTTCCAGGCAGGACCAGCGGGACTGTTTGTCAATTATATCATTTTCTACATAGTTTCACAAAGTGTGTAGTGAATGTTAAAGAGGCAGTGAGAAGCTTGAATATTGCAGAAATGATAAATCATCATGTGAAACTCAATAGGAATTGTTTCTTTAGCTGTGTGATATGTGAAAACTGTGCTGGAGGCTACATCTCTCAGAGCTGCCCATTACCTAAATTCCCTTCAGCTCAAATGTAAATCCTTTTAAGAGACTGAGGATGCTTTGAAGTTGAAGAGAAGCTCCCAATGACAAATTTATATTTTTTTCTAAATTATGTTAGTCCTTTACCTCTTCCAAGAAATCCCTTCACCCAGTTTCTGTAAGATACAGCTTAACTATAGTGAAACAAGCCTGGAGTTATTAATATTTTTGAAACTGTTGCCTCCCGATCTTTCACAAGTTTGATTGCTATTGTTACTCTTACTTTGTTTTTCTTATGTCTTGTGGTCTTTAATGCTGTTGGAATGTGTGAAAAATGAAATTCCGGGAGAGCACATGGAGGCTGCAGAGCAGCGGTGGGTGCCAGCGCCCTGCCGGGCAATCGGGACCAGATGAGGAGCTCGGCTCCCTCCTACGCTTCTGTCTCCAGCCAGTTCCCAGTCCTAGGACATGAGGTGGAAACATTTTATACACCAAGACTGTGCACTCTGGGAAAGAAAGCCTTTTCCAGGTGAAACCAGAAAGTCAGCTGGCTTTTGGAAAGCACCAAAAATTAAGGGCATGGAAGCCTGTAGCCAGTACATGCAGGTTATCATAGAAATTTCTGGCAGAAAGCTGTGCTTTCAGCTAACAATGAATTCTAAGAATTTTCTTTCACAATTTTCCTTCAGGAAATGCGATTTTTTTTTCCTTGGGGAAATGTAAAATTCTTTTAAATGTTTAGCTACATACTTGGGTAAAAAATGGTGACTTTGTTATAAAGCAATTTAATGAAATAGATGTTTTGGGTTGAAAAAATCCAAAGGGGAACACTTCTGAAACTGCCACTATTGAATTCCTTAAAACACACATAAACACAAACACGCCCTTGTGTTCTCTGTGTGACAATATGTGGACAAACAGTTCCCACTTGGATTAATAGGAGCTGTATGTCTTAAACTTCTGTGTCACTTGGTCTTTCTTTCGCTGTATAGCGACAGACTTCCTAGAAGGAAAATAATACTCAGGCTGTGGAAAAACCCACAGAAGCTGCCTCTGAGTGTAAAATCATGGCCTTGGTAGTGAGCATGAAGTTGTAGTATTAATCTTTGTAAGTGGAGAACCTTATCTGAACGAGCACAGTAGCGCTATTTTCTCATATCTCTTTCTTACGTTCACTTTGCTTTCTTTCAATGCAATTACCACTGGGGTATCTTTACTTGGAAATTGAGATTGAAGCTCTCCAGGAGAGAACAAATGTGCTTGGAGAGCCCGAATCTCAGTAGCAGGGACTTCAGGTGACACTGCTTGTGCTCTGCATTGTTTTGCTGTGCAAGGATAAGGACAAGGCTTAGGTGGGTTGAGAACTTCAGATCTGAGCCTACTCACATTTTCCAAATTTTTGTGTTTTGCTTATTTTTCTCCTCTGAAAAGCCAACCTGCTCAGATTCCATTCTGGGCTTTTTCGGTTTCAAGATGTCAGTTCATGCAAGATATGACATGACACAATTGGACACAATTTTGCCTTAAAGAGATATTCAAAAATTTGAGACTTTTTTCCCTTTGTGAGATGAGTTCCTAAAACCAGAAATTACAGAATTTAGCATGAGTTTTTTGTTGGCTTGGGTTTTTTTTTAATTCCCAGGGCTGGAGGTCACCATGACTAACCAAAAAGGTATTCCCAGGTCCTGATACTGTTTTGCAAACTGTTCTATATTAAATATCAACCCTCTAGTGAAAGCTGTCAAAACACTTTCATCTAAATTTCACCAGTAGAAAAATCTTACTGATGCCACATAACAAACATTATACAAATAACTGTCAGGGTTCATTAAATCTCCTTTGAAAACATTATGTTCTCCGGTGCTTTGAGTATTTTAATTTTTGAAGGTGTTGTTTCTAAGCACTCTAGTGCTGACTTGCTTCTGGAACTTTTGTATCTCATTTTCATTAATTTTAACGGAAGCTTTAAAAGGCAGAACACTAGAGAATATTTTCCTATCCCTATTCCCTATTTATATTGTCTGTATGCCATTTCAGTGACACAAAAAGGACTGGCTATTGCTTCAGATGAAGCAGCTGCAGATGCTTGCATTTCCATATTAAAAAGCTTTGTGTCTGTACTTGGGACAGAAGCGGATGGAAACTGAATATAAAGGCTTTAGGCAGGCTAAGTTATACCAGGATGCATAACAGCATCTGAAGTAACTTCTGCATCATTCATCAGCACCGTAAAATCAGCCCAGCTCAGAAATGCTCTGGTTCATTAAATGATCTAGATTCCAGATTCATTATCTGGATCAATCAATTATTTATTATAACACTCAGAAATGCTACTTTGAGAGGACTGGACAACACACGCAACCAAAAGAGTGTCCTGTGCCAGAGGCAGGACTCAGACAGCAGGTGAATAAAGACAGAAAAGTGCCAGGAAAAATTGGGACTGTATTGGTCTGCAGCATCAACAGGTAGCAATTTCTTCTTTTCTGTCGTATTTTCTGTAAGAGTAGAACTAAATAAATTGCTATTTCCCACACATTCACGTATCTAGGTGCTGAAATATGTAGGAAAATCCTTCTGCTCTCAACTGTTTTCTAGATGCCAGGGGTGCAGACAGAGGTGTGATTCTAGCCCTGCTAAACAGCACTGCGGGATGGGCAATGCCTGCAGTGAAGGTTGCGGTAGAGATTTCGCTGCTGTTTGCTGGCACGTGCCAGGGCTGCAGGTCATCCCTTTCCATCTTCACAGAAGCAACAACTTGGCATTGCCTGGGTAGTCATTACTGGTCTCTAAAATGTCTGTGGTGCTAGTAAAGCTAGGAAGAAAGCCAGCAGCACTTCAGATGCGATTAACCCTGGCCTGGCAGGAGCAGGAGCCAGTGTGGTGGCTCTGGGACGCTCAGCTCGCTGCTCCTAACACACCGAGCCGAGCCTTCTTTTCAGTGGTAAGGACCTTGCTGGGCTTTGAACGCACTGACATTTGCTCTGAGAACAGATTAAAGAAACGACACAGAAAGTTCTCAGAGATGTAAAAGCAAAAACATGTGTTGGAATATGAGTGCAGGCTTTTTCTTAACTAAATTGAGCAGTAGGAGATAGGAGTTTTGGTGACCTCTTCCTCACAGTGGGTGATGCAGTCTCGGACTTTAAGCACTTCCTTAAGGACAGTCAGGAGACTGGGATCTAATGGAGTCAAAGAGGGTAACACAAGCAACAATGTCAAAGGAAGGATTTTATGTTTCAATTTAAGTGAATCCATTTGTTTCCTTTGTAATGGGAACAGCACTGTGACTCTGCAAGAGCTAGAAATGAGCTCAGCAACTGGAAACTGAAAAGCAGAAATCCTATGGCTGAGGTTTGTGCATTTCTGTTGTAATGGTTATGTTGGGGATCCAGGGGATGGCTTCAGTTAACCCTGCCTTGCAGTCACTGTACCTGTGTTGATCACTTCAAATCCATCATCCAGAGATTGCCCATCCCTGAGAAAGGATGTGATACTGCTTGCCTTCACATTTGAGATTTCTTGAAAAAAATAGGGCATCTAAAGTTCTACACATATTTTCAGAATGCAATGCAGAGGCGTTTCCATGCTACATACCAAATTTGTACGTAAACTTTCCGCAGGTGGCAGTAGGAAGTAAGCTGAGAGGCCAGTGCCAGGAGGGCTGGAGGGAGCCACATCTTCCTGTGGTGCTCCTGTCGTTGCCTCTGCAGCTGGCCAAAGCTGCGCTGGTTCAGAGCTCTGTCACCTCTTCTGGCAGAGGTTTACAGGTTTGGTACCAACCACAGCTTTAATAGCTTGTCATTTCCACCTAGAAACTCTACAACTAAACCTCGTGAATAAAGGGGTCTCCACTGACAAAGGGGTCTCCAAACCTCTAGGTTTAATCTGGAGTAAGTCAAGAAGGCCTGGTTTCACGGGGTAGTTTATATGCTATTAGATTTTTCTCTTTTCCTCGCTACAGATTTCTGGAGTTTTGCCTTTTAGAAAGTGTGTTACTCCCTTTTTTCTAAGACTTGTACAGTTTCATTGCTTTCCTGTTCAGTCTCTGTACCCTGTGGTGGCAAAACTTGGAGAGACAGCTAACCAAGCTGGGAGAGCTTTCCAGAGTACTGTTGAGCGGATTATTTATGTCCATTACAAAAATAACTGGGTTTCTAAGTATCCATTTTGTGGGTCACTCTTAGCTCAGTGTTACATATTCGGCATGAATAACCAATTAAAAAAACTCATCTTGCAAAGCTGTGTCAAAGTGCCCATTTGGGGAACGTACAGGCATCAGCACTGAAGGGTAACTGCTGACAAAATGCACCCAAAAAATGAACTTTACAATACGTTTCAGAAAGTGATATATTTTTACACATTCTAAAAGCTATATTATTTATTAGATGGACCTGTTTCAATGTTTGGTTTGATTCCAGATCCCTAGCATAGGTGCCAGTGCAGATGCTATTCCACGTTTGTCCTGGCTGTCTTAAAATGACCTGTCTGCGCTGCTACAGCCTCTGACCACGTGAGGACGGAGCGAATGTGACCTTTCTCAAGTGCTTCGATGTGAATCTGCTGGACAGGAGAGTCCCTCCCTGCAGAAGTGAAGGGATTGGATTCGACACCTGCCTGCTGAAGTGCAGGCTTTTGTGAACCGGCAGAGAGCATTTCCAGTTTGCTTTGAAGAGGCTAATGTACTTCAGCTGCTCAACGCCTGTGAAAGCCAGGCCGTTTATTTTGGTGCTTGAATAGATGTAGGTTTTTAAGGTCAAAAACCAGCATGGATTTCAGTAAGGAAGATTTTCCTTAAAAACTATAGAGCTCTGAACATACAATTTGATTCAAAACTCAAAGACTAGAAGTACAAGACATTGGAGCAGTTTCTCTTCTGAAGGATATTTGCCCTTTACTGATCCCTTTGCCCATCCTACCTATGATATGAAGGCTAGAGGTGTACTAGTGGGAATTTTGGAAGCGTAACTCCCCCATCATGACAGCGCATGGGCTGTGGCTGTGGGGCAGGTCAACCCCTTCCCTGGCACTGCACAGGGGCTTCCTCACGTGCCTCTCTGCACAGAGTCTGATGGCAAAGTCTTGCTTCCAAAAAGCCCAATAAATCTGTAATTCCTGTTATGCAGAGCTTCAAGAGTATAAATAAAGTCCGGAGTCACATGGCGTGTTCCAGTCAACACATTTTTGGTTTTCCTTTTTATAACATTCTTAAAAACAGTCAGCTGTGTGGCAGCCAACAGCCATTGCTTCCTTCCACATCAGAACATGTAGGAGCATCTATTTTAGTTGGGAGAAAACAAAAAATCACACTTACTTGATTTTCCCTTTGATCCCTCATATTTCCTACATGCTTTCCTCTCTGTTTATAGCATCTGACATAATTCCTTTGGTCAGATTTTATGCCTGAAGTCATTTAGGCCAATTTTAGCTGCTTTTTTTTTTCAGGGCTTTCATGTCTCAAGCAACTTAATCTAGGTCAGTAAAGTACCTGCTGTTGAAAGGAATTTTCTTGAGTAATGTTTTGATGTCAGAAGGGCCTTCCTTGGCATCCGCAGGTCGGAGGTCACCAAATGCATACAGTACAGAAAGGGCAAGCCACTACTTGTTAAATGTTGGTCGGAAAGCAGGCTGCAATGATACGTATACGTATTTTAAATTCTTTTACATTAAGAGCTTTGTGATTTTTAAATGGCTGAAGTGATGCAGTGTAAAAATCCCTGCAATGTTTTCTTTGGGGAGGAAAGAATATTCTTTGTGCTCGGGATCACACCGCAGAAGTAGCAATTACACACAGCTTCAAATAATTGCCAGACCCAATCTAATTGCTGAATTTACAACTGTGCAAGCCCAGCGAGCTCACTTGTGAGAATGACCACAGGACCTGGCCCTTGGTAGCTCATAGCAGGAACAAACCTGATATAGGTAACAGTGGCACTACTGACTTTGCCATCTAGTTCAGAGTTTCCGGTTTCTGCTGTTTTTACTAGTTCAGGGTGCATTTTTGAGGACCCTTATTACAACCCTCAAATCTAGACCATCCCCAGCCACCAAGGGTTACAGGAGCAGTTTTCCGTTCTGGTCTTTCATGGCTGCATCTCTTGCAAATGCCTAACGAAGGCACTGGGGCTGAGTAATTAGCGGTGTGGCCAAGGCAGAAATACCAACTGCTGTGACTGGGAGAACCTGAAGGAAAATATAAGATGTTGCATGAGCACCAGAGCTAACAAAAATTTTTTTTTTCTGTGTTTCTATTTCATGATTTATTTAATCTTGTATCTGAAAAGGGCAGCTTCAGATGAAGCTTTGCCTGTTGTTGGGTTCAGCCATTTGCAAGCTATTCTCCTATATCTACCCAACTGTTTTCACAAAAACTCAAGGAATTTAAATGACTATTTAGCTGACCTTCTGTCAGATTTGATTAAGAAGGGTTCAAACATAACTGAGGTGGGTCACAGGTATAAAGGCAAAAACTCAGCAAAATGTATCATTGTTCTTCATTCCCAAATGACAAAAAAAGGGATTTGTCCAGTCATTTCCCTAAATTTTCAGAAACAATATTGTGAATTACATTTTTTTGTTTCTTCAGTCATTTCAAAAGAAGACGCACAAGCCAATATTTCAGCACTGGTTTAGAACATCCCCTGGAAAATCTAATTTGAATGACATTACTGGAAACTAAACTGATTGTGTACGTGCTTATTTAGCTCATCATTGAGTAGTCTATCAGTAGTACACTAACAAGTAGTGATATTTTTGCCCTTTTAAATTGACTTGCCTTAATTTGTTACATTTGGTTAGCTGGTTTCTAGTGGATTAAAGTATGACACAATGGTTCTCAAATTATGCTCTGCAGAGCATTCTTTGGAGGGCTTGATCGAACCCATGGTCATGAGACGCTGTTTTCCCTCATTTCCAGTTGAGAAGTTGTATTATGAGGCTCTAAAAATATATTCACATGTTTTCATTAAGTTTTTTCTCTATGGGAGCAATTGTTGCAGTTGCTGTGTTCATGTCTTTGATCGCTATTGGGAGAAGTGGTGACTTTTGTGATTGGAAATGGATGAAGAACGGGGCCAATCCAAATATGTGTTTGCATGAGGGATGTATTTTTTGTGGGGAGGAAAGAAATCTCTTTACGTGTGTATTAAGAGGAACAAGCCTCACAAATTCTTTTTGCCTTTTCTTCCTCCTGTGAACTTTTGAAGTAGAAAGATTTACTTAATTAATTTATTTTTAAACTTATGAAAATGAAAGATGTGGGATTTATCTCTGGGAAGGTCTTACATGTCTGCATAAAATATTTTGGTAGGCAAAGAATAACTTAAATTGAGACCATTGCATTTTAGCAAAGACCTCCTTATTCAAACATTTCTTCAGGCATCTAAGCTATAGAGGGAGATGCCAAAATAGCTTTGAAAACCCAGTGTAAAACACCTTTCCTTCTGCTTGCTCAGCTTTCCTCTTTTAAGAAGTGACATTATGAGAGATCACCATTCAGTGAGTTTCTCAGTTACTGTTGTCTTTCAAGCTAGACAGGATCAAAAAAGCTAAGAAAAAAACCTAAGGAAAATGTACATTAAATAACTATATATATATATGTAAATACAGAGATGTTTTGCATCACAAATCTAATAAATTAAAAATAATACAATAGGTGATAATTTTCTTTCCCACTGCTTCTTTCACATTTCAGTTTTGAGATATAAATTAAATCCTGAAGATGTCTCAAATGTGCTCTTTTAACTGGGCCTGGTCAAGAACTGATTTCCCTCCACTGAAACCTCTCTGAGATATGTAAAAAAAAAATCCCACTCGAATAGCCTGAAAAATTCAAGCTCTATTCCCCAAAATTACGTTTCTGAGAACAGAACATAAACCTATAAAATGGAAGTAAATTGAAATATCTTAATATGTAAATGTTTTAAATTGAGTAATTCTTAATAGTATAGGTCAATTAAATATCTAAATAAGAATTCAATTTCAAGTTTGAAACAGTTATTTTTTCATTTTACATCAAGTGCAAGAACTCCCCACTTATGACTTCACAGTATATTTAATGTTAGTTGGTGTTTTCTGGAGATGGTCACCTGAGTTGAAATCTTTGATAATCAAGGAAGAAGCAGAATTCTCCAGGATTTGTTTCTTGGCCTTCTTATTTTCTGGGAGTTAAAAGTGAACTTTCCTCCTCCCTACAGCTCTAAACATGGCAGTCCACACAAAGAGAAATCTATATGAAAGTGGCTGAATAAAGTCAAGAAGGTAAATTAGAATCATCTGCTTCCCAAAGCCTTTCTTGTCTCCATAAAACAATGCCCTCTCCTGCCTCCCAGGCTGTGACTAATTCTCCGGCAGTCCTCTCATTCCAAGTAAAACTTTCATGTAGGCTGACCGTATTTTAAAGAACAAGCGCAATGAAGACTGTCTTTACAGGCTTCTTTTCCCCTCTTTATTTCAGTGGTGGTCAGCATGCGAGGGACAGAAAGGGCAGAATACTTGTCTCGGTGTAGGTGTTGAAGGATGGTCGGAGGTTTTTTTACCGCTGTGTGATTTTGATGTAGCTGTGGGTCATGGCATTTGTACAGCTAATTAGGGTTCATAATGAGGGATGTTTGGTACCAGCATATACACCAGGGGCCTCTGTGAGGAAGTGTATGCTGAGGTCTGAGAACATTCCTTAGAAAACCATCATGTCCCTACTTTGGGGAGAAGCAAGATGATGGGACTAGCTCCTGAAGGCTGTAAATGGAGGGCTGCGGGTCCGGACCAGGATCAGGAGTGTCCCCTGAGAGCTGCAGATCTGCCCTGAGAGGAACACTGAAAAACAGTCATTTTTTGAGCTGCCTGCAGAATAAAATCAGATGGATTTCTACCTGGTTGGCATAGCCCGGTCAGACGAAAGGGTTAAAAGGAGGCCATTGTGGTCAAACCTGCAAAGAACCTATGTCATTTAAATCCTTGTCATGAAAAGTTTGATATCTTTGCATAGCTTAACAGTGAGCTCCACTTTGATGTTTGAAAGCGCTAATCTCTCTTTGAAAGTGTACATCAGGCACTGCCAGACCTTCTCCCAGACAGTTTTTACAGGGAAACCAGCCCTTACATCACTCAAACCAGTTGCTGAAAGGGAAGTAACATTTATCTAAAAGAATTAAGACATATTGGCCACCTCAAATTCTCACAGACTTGACACAGTTTTAGGCTGAATCAGCTCAAAGTAACTGAACCTGCTTTTCTAGTGACTCCATGTGCAGCCCTGAGACCTGTTCTTCCAATTTGCCTTTCTGAAAATTAGGGAATCATCAATGGTCATGAAGACTATGTCTTCCATATGACATCCTTTACCATTAAAAATCACAAGCCGATAGTAAATTGAGCTACAAGAATAAATCTAGAATAGCTCTTTTGATTGTAGCAGCTACCTAAAATTGTGTCAGAATGAGAAGGACCAAAGAGTTACCTCATTCCCTTTTCTTTTTTTTTTTAGCTTTCTTTTAGTTAGTAGTCAATCTTGTTCATTTGAAACGCCTTTGGCCGACCCAAGGAACAGAGGGTCATGGAGTGCTTGGTAGCTGGATTGCAAAGGGCACTTTACAGTGCTATAAGGAAAACGCTAGTTTTTTCTTGTTTTGGACACCAGTGGCTGGTATGACACTGAGCAGATATCATAAAGGGGTTTGTATTTGGCCAAGGTTTTGCTGGCTCCATTGCTGCGGGGGGAAGTGGCTGGGGATCCACAGTGCCAACCACTGCTGCAAGCATCAAACCCGCCAGTGCAGAGGTTGTTGTGACAAAGGATGGAGCTGTGAGGCCGTGTGCCATGCACTGCGGTGACTATGGGTATGTGTGGCACACTCGGTGTGCTCACAACTTCTTAGCAATGACGTGAGACAATGGGAACCTCCTGACTGGATGTAACAGTAAGACGAATTTCATGTTGCTAAATGCTGCCTAATAGCTGAGGTAATAAAAACCGAACCATGATCACACGGGGAGTTCCCTGCCAACAGATCACTCCTGAAGCCAGAGCTGGTTGTGTCCTGTTGTTGCATGACCAGCAATCTTCTGACCGAGATCTGAAGCTGGGTCCGTGTGATTGGAGTCACTGCAGCCAGCCCAGACTTCCTTCTCCTGCTCCCTTTAGAAAACCTGTGACTTTTCTTTAGCTGGTGGTTCTTTGGCTGTGGGACCCCACGCACTTTTGTAAGGACAAAGAGCTGCTTCTGCAGCCACATCTGGTCTCTGAAACCAGGGCTCCTTTGCAGTAACTCCCGCGTTGTTTCCCTGTTGGCCATTTGGGACAGAACTGGGAACAGTGAGTGCAATGGAGCAGCATTTCAGGAAAACATAGATCCTGTTTATGTGGCACCATTCTTCTGCCTGAAAAACTGAGATGGTTGAAGATGCAACCTGAATTCAAGTAATTTTGAAAGACTATGGAAATTTAAAAGGGATTTCAATCAACTCATGCTAATTCCTCTGATCTTCTTCAATTGAAGGTACCTTGTTAAGTTCCTGTGAACAGCATCCAAGAACTCTTGTATGAATGAAGAGTCTTGGGGGGGATGAGCGGGAAGGAAAATCTGAAATTTTCATATAATCTTATATCATTAGAGATCCCCATGAATAAAATTATTCCAGTAGTAATGACATTTGCATGTAAGCAATGATCCTACAGTACGTTTTTCTCATAGTCACTTCTTGATTGTGTTTGGGCTGATCCTTGTTTGTTAGCTCAGGAATGTCAAAGATGAGAGAAGAAACCGGTGTATGTCTTCCATTCCCCATCCGTGTTGTTTTCTAGTTCGCTAGGAAACCTCTCAAGTTTTGTGTTCGTTTGTTTCTTTTTATTGTATCTCTTGTATTTCTTAGTGCCTTGAAACTATGAAAGCTAAAGGTCTGAATACTCAGAATGGTTTAAGCATCCTTAATATGCTGGTTGTTTCATTGCGACTTCAGTTGTGAGAGCATTACAGTAGTAAACATATTGGCAGCCCATGGAACTTGTGAGGCAGTACCTTGTAATGTCAGCACTGCTATTGGCTGTGCAAACCCGAATGGCTTCTTCAGTAACTTTTCTGACAAGAAAAATCACTGACATGAACATAGTTGATGTGCTTCGAATTTAACATCTTGTCCCTTGGACATAGTGCCTGAGGCTTAAAATACAAACAAATCAGCTCTCCATAAGGAGACACTTATGTGCCAAATCCTTCTTTTCCTTGGCTTTGTCAAACATCAACAAACATCTTGGCAATAAAGTGCAAGAGATTACATGTTTTACATGGGCGGCAAGCATCTAATGCAGCGGAGGGAGGGACCATCTCTACTCTTGATGAAAGCAGCACGCTAAGTCTTATGCCATTAGTCATGTGAAATGCACTCAGCACCAGCCTCATGGTCAGAACTAAAGCTGATGCTCAGGGGTGTCTTGTCAGGGCTTGGAAAGCGCAGCCCTCAGCGGGTGTGTGAATTGGTGGGCAGTGCTGTACCTTTGCTGGGCCTTGTTCTGAGAGATGATCTGCTCATTTCAGTACTCCTTTGCTGCCCCTTCCCTTGTTCCCAGCCATTCATGACTCAGGCAGATAAAATATTGGTTAGAAAGGACAAACACTTAACTGAAAAAAAAATTGTTAATTGAAAATAATGTCATACTTCTACATTCTGCAATTGTGTCTGTAGGGACAGTAATTGCTATTTATTTTAGTGGCTAATGTATATATTTGGAGTGATTTTTTTGTCAGAGTACAAGTAGGACATCACTTACATTTAAGTTGCTTGTCTTACTTTTCAGACCAATAAAAACTCCCACAGATGAAAGCTTGTCTCCTGTTGAAAAAGTGTTTCTATGGACATAAAATCTGACATGATGATAATCTGAAACTGCTCACTCCCCAAGGATGACAAAACTCCGACAACTTCAAAGCAACGAAAGAACTGCCAGAGGGAAAATTGTAATTAAAATTAGATAACCTGTATGAAAAGCATCCAATTTGTAGCCTATAAAAGCGTTTTAGAACCACAGTTCTTCAGCCCCAGGACCATAGCTGTAATAATTATCTCAAGACTTTCACAGTGGAATCAAAACATGTTAATTTGCTAATGAGTCAGTATGTAGCAGTAAGAAAAAGACTCAGACAAGGGAATGCAAACATGAAGACTGTATTTCTATTTTTAAGCAGATGCCCTGTTTAAGTCGAGCCGAAGCTTTGGTTCCTGTGAAAGTTCCCCATCGCTTCCTGAGAAAATGGTTTTGAACTGAGTGAATTGGCCTTTTCCACCCTTGATCTGAACCAAAATGCAAAGAAGGGCATCACTGAGCCTCTCAGATGGGATGGCTTTGTCTCAAGCTGTTTCTGCAGGAATATTGAGTTCTGTATTGCCTGTGCCTGGCTGGGAGCAGTGATGGCCCCCCACACCTCCGCTCCCTGCTGAGGTCCCTTGAGCCATCTCAGCCCCACCACCACACAACTTCTGAGTGATAAAGTATGTAAAATAAGCAAAGCAACCTCTTTTTGCTGTCCTCTTGAGTTGAGTAATGGCCTTGCTTGTCTTAGCCGCCTGCCTGGAGTGGGGAGGCAGTGCTGGACTAAAGATTACATTGAGTGCTTCTGGCCTAAGAGTCTGTGAGATCTCAAAAAGCAAAGAGCAGTTGTGAACTCAGCTGAGAAGGTAGATTTCCTCTTATTTCCCCACTTTCCAGCAGAGTTTTTCACCCACCCTCTAGTTTGCAGCAGCTAATCCATAAATCTGGCACTTCTCCCAAGTGACTGTACCAAAGCGGCTGCTCTCCCAGCAGAGATGGAGGCTTCCCTGTTACTGTGCCAAGGCAGAGCAGCAAAAATATTATTTCCAGCTAATTATTGTATACCTCAGACTAGAAAAGGATTAAGGACTTCTTTCAGAGTTTGGGTTGTTGTGGGGTTGAAGGGCAGAGGTGCAGTGGAAGAGATAGGCAACGGAAAGAAAGGGCTGAAGAAAAATATGAAATGGAAGGAGAAAGAAGCCAAGAGATTGGGAAGGTGAAGAGGTGGAAGCAAGGAAAATAAAAACTGCATTTGAGGATGAAAAGTAAAGTAGTGGAGAAGTCAGAAAGCCAAAAATAAAAATGTGTATTTACATGGATCGGGACTTCTTAACACAAAAGAGCATCAGTCTCAGGTCCAGTAAATCATATTTCTGTTTTTCTCAATAAAAAAAGAGACTAATGTACTAGGTTACTTCCCAAGTGAGCTGTTTCATTACCTCTGGTAACTTCACAGTATGATAATAATCAGGAGGACTAGATTTGATCTTTTCCAGTTAAGAAAATAGAGAGGAAGTAGGTGTTTTCTCTGCCTTCCTCCAGGTGACATGGTAATCCATGTGTTGTACCTGACAGCGGGGAAAAGCTGCACGTCTTCCTAAACACTCTTACACATGGCCTATGCTTGCAAGCACTTATAATGATAAAATATTCATTATATCATTTTTGCTTAAGGCAGAAATATTCTGGTGATGTGATTTAAACGCATGGCGTTATCTCATGCCGGTCTCTATTTTTGGGAGCAGAGTCTCCAGGTGCTGCTATTATTAGCACTGTTCAGAACGCTGTTTGTGCTTTGTTGCAACACTTTTCATTTAATCTAACATCCCGAGGCACTTTATGAAAAAAAGTTGTTCTGTATCAGTAGTGCCAGATGTAAGTAAATATTCTTCCAGCCAGGGATTTACCTTTACCTGGGAACTGCAAGCTGCTGGCTACTGCCTGGGCACAAAATTCAGCACATCTGGATCCTGGTTTTAGTTTTTGTAAAGGCAGCAGGATGGGAAGTAGAAATAGAGACTTTTCAAGGATCCTGCCCTCTGAAAGATTTTCGTCTATCAAGTGCCCCCTCAGTGAACACACTTCCTGGCATGGCTTTGGCGCACAAGGAAGAGGCCACGCAGCACCACTGTCAGTGCAGAAATTGCTGAGGAACCATGAGAACAGAGGATATTGTGTGAGTCTCCCACACATGGATAAATATCATCAATTATAACTGTGTGTGCCAGAAACTTTAATATCCTGGTGAAGACTTTCATTCAGGAAATACGGATAGCAATGCATACCTGCTTCAAAGCAATTATGCCTAACCAGGGACAAATGTATTGCCTTAATTTCTTATTTGTTGTTCTGCTCTGGCCTGGAAAGAGGTATTCCACTGAGCTTTTTTATCAGCCTTCCCACTGCTCCACATAAAATGTGGAGGGTCGTACCAATCCCCTGAATCATTCACTCGGCAGCATTGTTTGGGTTTGGTTTAGGATATTTCTCAAATTCAAGTTGAGGCTGGTTTGATGTTTTGCTCTTCAACGTTATTCACCACCCAGCCCTTTTGTGGCTCTATTGAGTTCAGCAGTTGGCGCTGGAGCCATGTGCTGTATCTGAGCTTTCACAACAGCAGCCAACAAATGAATCGTTTCCAAAGATGCGGCGTGGAAGGCTATTGCGCCTTCTATTTTTATGGCTGTGTTTTTCCTTTATTCCATAGTCAGACTCTAGGCTTCATTCTGTGCCATTTCCTTGCCTTGAATACTGAATACCTCTGTACATGCTGAAGCTATACCTCCTAATTTTAGTCCTACAAACCAGGGCAATGTGTCAGTCTAGGATTTCCTACGGACAAATCTGGACTGACCTGTAGCCTTACCAACATTCTCGTTTCATGGTACCTTTCATTTGAAGGTCAGACTGTAGGTTCCCAAGCTTTTAATTAAAATAATAGAAATAGAAACATGGAGCTGTCTCATGTCCCAATTCATCGGTGCCAACTCCTCTGTGTTACCCAGCATAAATGGACCGTTGGAATTAGAGAGTAGCGATAAATAGCACTGAAGTTTTTTATGGTGTCCATTTGGGAATGCTCATTAACCAAACTTTCCCAGACGAACAAAAAGGTAATTGACATTATATCTTCTTTACACCTAGTTACATAGCTGAACACCATGCAAAGTGTGCATGAAAACATGAGTGTCGTGTGAATCTTTCTCATTTCACTAAGCAGGAACAAAAAACTTTACCTCTTTTCTTAGCCATGGCAGGAATCCCAATTAAAAATTAGATGCTAGCCGTTATTTTGTAACTAACGCATGATGCAGCTTAAGTCCACTGTCTGCTGAAGGCAAGATTCTGCTGCAGTGGACTCGAAAGACTTTTGCATTGCCTCTGGGCTACAGCATTATCTCGGGAGGAGCTAAAATGAGGAAGTCACTTCAATAGTGAATTTGCTTATGGCATCCCCCCCGAACAGCACCAGGGGTCACCTGGACCCTCCCATGCCAGACCCACGACCTCCCAAGGGTCTCCAGGGACAGCTGGAGCTGCTCCTTCTGATGGCTCCTGCAGTACAAACAAGGGGGAATCTCTCCGCTTGTGAATCACCGAAAATGGAAAATAATCGTCTTAAATTAAAGATATAATCAGTGTGCAACCAGCAAAACTTTGTCAGCACAAGAAGAAGACATTCTCCTTAATCCTGTCCTTGCTGAAAGAAGTTTATTCAAGTATTTATCTAACTTTGTATTTAACCAGGAAATCCAGCTAAGCTAATCACTGTCTGCCAAAGAAGAATTTGGGTGCTCATCTGCTATGACATTTTTGAGCGATTCTGTACACTGTGGCCATTCTTTGAATGGTTTCATCACACACAGAAAGAGACACACATTTTTCAATGATATTTCCTTCAGAAAATCAAAGAGCGTTGTCATCAGAGAAGACATAAGAAAACGTTGTACGTTATTTGTAGAGGTGATGCCTCAAGATGAGAGCTCAAAGGGTTCTGCCTCACATGCTTTGTCTGGACCTTTTCTTCTGTCCAAGTTCACTCTATTTCATACTGCACTTTACATCTCTAACCTGCACTAATGCCGTCTTCTACTGAGATTTCGAACAAGGTACTCCCTTTTGTGCTATAACCCTTAAGAGTTTGATGGCTTGGTTACCTCTAGCAATATCTCACCTCAGAAATAATAGAGCAACATGCTTTGCTGCATATCTTCTCATGAATAGCAAGATAGTCCCTGTACACAGACACATACATGCTTCCAAGCTCTTGTTTATAGGCAGAAAGACATGAAAGAATGAAAAAGTTATACTTTTCACAGAGACAAAATTATAGGGATAACAGCAGTCCTGGGAACACTGAATTAGCAGGTATTCTGGGTAGAGATGTGCACACAGAAAGTCTCGAGGACAGTCGCTTAGATAACTGCCACTCTCAGCTCCGTAACACCAGAGAGGACATAGTGTGCCTCAGTTTCCCTGCAAATAAAATGTTGGTGGTTGAGCCGACGTTATTCCAGACATGTGGATGAAGAGCACTATGTACATCTGCTCCTACTACTTGTGTGCTCTCCTACCACAGCGTTTGCAATGGGAGCAAAAACAATCCCAAGTGGCCCTTGAGCTTCCCCACCTCATCCCACCTCTGCCTGTGCAAGACTCACATGTTAAGATCATATAAAAAGAATAAAAGAAAAGAAAAAGTAAAGGGCAGACACTTGAGACTCATCCCCCTCCTTGTCCCTTGGAAGGATTATTCAACAATAATAATTGTCAAATAATTAGCTGCCACTACCCCTTACATTGTCCCCTTCAAATCACCGCTATGCTGAGTCACACTGCGGCGAGGCCCTTGCAAGCTCCGGGTGTCCCTGATGTCCCAAGGCACTCTTCAAGGCGGGCTCAGAGTGGGTCTGCATTAGGGAGCCACCGATGTGCAGGTACACCCATCCCGACTGTCACGGAGCTGCCTCAGTTTCCCCATAGACATCGGTGGGAACTGAAAGCCCTTGCTCCAAGGCCTCCGTACTCCCAGCACCTTACAGGATCAGGCCTGGAGGTAGAAAGTCATGCGGATGTGGCTGCAGTCAAATATGAAACAGCTGAATATGCTGCAACCGGGCACATTGTCTGCAGATCAGGCCCCGGAAGAATTAAAACCAAGTGTGTGATCTGAGCACACTGGAATGAACTCCAAATGAAATCAGAGTTAGCTCTCTCCATAGCAGGGAGCACAGGACCAGATTGTTAGGTTTTAATAAAGTGTGGCCAGTGTTTTAATAAAGTGTGGCTAGTATATTATCCAACATGCTTTTACAATTACTGCAGAAACAAGGACAGGAACTTCATTAACACTTTACAGGGGCAAGAAAGCTGTGCTACGGGCACATGATATATTGCTATTGTGGCTGTAGGTGTCCTGCATTTAAGAAAACAAGGAAAAATCCTGGGGAAGGGAGTAATTACACTGTCAGCAAACGTGCCTGTGTCAGCAATGAACTATTTCCTTCCAAGTCCTGCAGCCGCCAGGAGCCTGCATCACAACATGGCAAATTTCTAGGACAGAAGGTGACTCCATAAACACAGCAAGAGCCGTAATGGAAGAGACAAAACTTGTGAAAGAAAAAAAAACCAAACCAAACAACAAAACCCATGCAGAATCATTTACAAAATGTGTTTTCCAGGCAGCTGCAACAACCATTGGGAGGATCCCACTCACTGCTTTTAACGTGGAGGTTAACTGCTTTGATAAAGCGCAGGTGAGTTGTATCCTGCGAGTTGCATGTCAGGCAGGATTAGCTCCTTGGCAAATAATCAAAGCCGACTGATAGCGAAACAAGTTGGGACTCTCCTACAGTGGCAGTTTAAAACTAGGTGTAACTTCACCTAAAACAAATGAATACAGCGGGGGTGTAAAGGGACTACCTAATTAACCCCTTCATTAACTCCCAGACAGATTACAGGGTTTTGTAGAAATCAAGGCGGTCTCAATAAACTTAAGATGGTGTTGGGTAAGTTACAGCAAAATTCAGTTACTGGAAGAGTTCTTGCTGTGTAGGCTGGGGATTCAGTTCAGGGTGTTAGGAGGAAGGAAGGAGGAGGCCACAAGGTGAAATGCCTTATTGGCTCTTCTAGTGCCTAGTGCTCCTCAGCTCTGCACAGAGTCCCAATTATTTATTAATTCCTTCAAATAGTCAATACAGTAGATATCTATAATGCCTATAACAGCATAGATAACCATGCACAGGCTCAGAAATGCCGCCCTTTATGTCTTCTAACAACTTTCTGATCTTGCATTTTTGTCTCACAGTAGCAGGAAATACAAACAATTGTGTATGCTCACAGAGAGCACACATCTTCAGCTGGCGTCCTGGCCACCCCAACAAGATCGTGCAGTTTGTGGAAACTCGGAGAGTAACCAGTTTTGTAGCACTGCGTATGGAAAATCCAGGCAATGCAAAATGGGATGCTGGGCTAAAAATGTGGCTTGTCAGGAATAATGAGGCGGGAGGCAATTAAAAAGGAGAAAAGTGACAATCTGACAACATGCTCAATTATTGTAATCAGATTTCACATTCACTTCACGAGTAGTAAATCGAAGCATAAGTAGGAATGATATGAACTTTTTAATATTAAGAACTATTCCCATACTATGCAAAGTCAGGGAATAGTAGTGAATTTCTATCTGTATGTTGCTGAACATTAACTGATTTGGGATAGACCTTGTTGAGTAATTACATTTAATAAGAGCTTGTCCATACAAGCTGCTATCAGACGTCCTTTTATATAGTTTCAAGCCAGATATAATGGGTTAGATGCACATATTAACTTTCTGTAATAATGCACTGGCTTTCTGTGGGAGAGAGGTGGGAAAATTCAAAACTGATTATTGTGTGGCTTCCTTTCAGACAGTTGTATTTGATCTAATTTGATTTATTGCTGCACATTTTGAATAAGCAGAAATGTCTCGAGGGGAAAAGAGAGACTTGTTACAGTAAATGTCAGCATTAATATTTTTTCACCTGCTTGCTTGGTGGGCTCTGCATTTGGCTGTTTTCATTACTATTTGGGAGTCTTCTGTATTAAAAAAGTTACTCTTTATCTTTTTACTCTTTCTTGCAGAGATGTAATGAGCTTCCCACACCCTCTGCAAAAGGTGATTGTGTAACTAATCCATGCTGGCATAGCAACGTCATCACTTAGATTACTAATATTGCTAAACATAAATGCAGGACAAAGGCAGATGTCTATTTTTATGAGTGAAGCGCAGCTATAACTCATAGGCAGTTTTTTCCAGGTGGTCCTAGGAGGTAATTGTCTTGAACCACAAAGAGAAGTGAGTACCGAGGTTAGAAGTCCACTTCTTTTCAGAGATGTGTACAAAAGTTTGGGTGCTGATATTACTTGAAGGCACAAAACCACGAATGGTTTTTGTGATTGCTCAAGGGCTTCTGGGTCCCAGTGTAACCCAGCTCAGTCTTTAATGTCCTGCCACTGTTCTTCTTCAGCAGTGAGACATGGGGAGATGAACCAGTGCCTTTTCTATCGCACTCTTTCTAAGAAATGCATACACACTTAAAAAGACATAAGAAATGCATCTCCACATCTGAACTACCTGCACTGCAGTGTGAGGACTCAACGTTCTTCTGCAGTTTAAGCACAGAATTAGAAAATTGATGTTCTTTGGGCTCACTTTTGTCACTGACTTTCTGCATGATGGTTGTAAAGGGCTTTATCTTCGCAGTGAATTGTTATGTAAATCATTGCTCCAGGAACAGTTTCTTTTAGGAATTTATTAGCATCTGCATTTCACAGACTGCAGGATCCTGTGAGCCAGGCCAATGTAGAGCAGCCCCACAATTTCAGGTGACTTGTCTCTGCATCTGCACCCATGTGTTATGCATCTGCAGGGCCAGGTACTGGTTCTGATACCAGTTCAACAGCAGGTTGTGTGCATCCACTCTCGAGTGATTCCCACCATTTACTGTGGTGGCTATTGACTGGGTCCTGCCCCATTTCCCCTTTAAACAGCATTACTGGTGGGCACTGGAGAGCTTCTGTGCTGCCTGGGAAACAGGGCAAGTCCCCTGAATTTTCCTGAAAGCATGGAGAGAGACTGGACATAAATCACTCCACCTGAAAACAATAACCAAAGCATTCAGTACAGATCTATCCCTTTCTTAGGTGGGTTTTAAGTTTAAAACAAAGTTTTCCTGCCTTATCTAACTCAGGTAAGTCTTATTCCCTGGCACTGCAAAAACTTGTTACAGTTTTATTTGGTACTATCTCTTCATGTGGGGCCATGTGATTGCAGTGACATGAGTTGGCCTTGCTAAGGGAAATCCCAGACATGACCACTTTCTGCGTCATAGTACGAATTTAGCTTTGTCTATAAATGTTTTCTAGATTCGTTTTGATGCTGATCTTCATTGAGTCAGCCCTGCTTTTGCTCTGTAGGTTCCTTCTCTCAAACAGTGATGCAGCATCTGTGTGTGCAACATGCAAACAACTCCACTGTGTGTGTTGCTGATGATCTGAAAAAATACCTCCTACATTAGGTCTTGACATGTTAAATATTGGTCAGGGAGATAATCTGTTCTGCTGACAGTGGTCCAGATATTTTAGTTGTATTTGTTATTCACTATGAAATCTTTATGAGAAAAAAAAGCAGAATTTACATAAAACTAAAGGAATAGGCATTTATTTCAACATAAAAGGAGGAGAGGCTGAGAAAAGAAGAAAATGTTCTCCCATGTTCTCTTGACCTGTTTGGTAAGATTTCTGTTGAAATTTCTCTTGTTATAGCAGAAGTTTATGGTGTCTTTCTGTATGGCCTGAGAATATCTCTAGAATGAGCTGAACGAGAGCACCTTTATATCTGTGGGAACTTCAGATTTCAATCTCTATCTAGATGCGAAGTTTAATTTTCTCAGCAGTATTTGCATCCTGAGATATACAGAATACAGAAAACACAAGCATTTGGTATTCAGAGAAGTACACATCATTTGCATCCACATTTCCAGCGACTGCCGGTGCGCGGCTGCCGTGGCGCACACAGGCTCAGCTGCTCGCATTGGCAGGGAGACAGCGCTCCCAAATCAAGCACCCTGCAGAGCGACTCTGCCTTTTCTCACATGTACGCTCGTTAGGGAATTTCTCTTATTACCTGGGCTGTACTCCCTCCCTGGGGGGGATGCCTTGTGTACAAAATTAATTTCTTTTGGCCACAGAAACTCCCTGTGCCTTTGGCATGGAAGTCTTTATACATAGAGGAAAAGCCATCTAAGGCAACGCTACTTCATTTATAAGCCGAGTAGAAAATATCTTGCAAAAAGCTGGATTGGAGGTCATTACTGAGCTGAACACAGTCAATACTTGCTTTAGAAGGAAACTGCCTTTTTTTTTCTTTTTTCTTTTTTCCTCCTTTGCAAAGCCATTTGAGGCTTGATCTGTCTTTATTGACTGAGCTGACTAATGTGCAGGAGGGATGGGCTGAGTCTGTTCAGGTTTGGAGATGGACTGAAGGCAAGTCTACACCTGGCATCTCCACTGCATCATATGTTACAGCTCAGACTGGGTGAAAATTGTCCACATTTCCTATATTTTTGTAGCCTTTCCTTCCTTTCTCTCTCTCCTTTCTTTCCTTTCAGACAGGTAATTATATCTGGCATTTTGAGAGGTAAATGCTTTTTCAGCAAGAAAAATAATTTTGCAGTAAGTGCCTGCTTTTTTTTTCCCAAAAAGCATTGTTTTTCATGGGAAAAGTGAAAATTAAAACAAGTCAGCTGAAAATAAAAATAAGATTCCATCCAAAAGCCTCTGATCTTTCAGTGTAACTGAAAATGTTTGAATGGTTGAAATTCTTGCAGAGGATGGAGGGAAAAAACAAACTTGTTTTCATCATATCTAATAATTCTAGTATTTCACCTCAAAGAGAAAGTTTGGTTTGTTGAAGTTGGCTTTTCCACAGCAGTTTCTGTTTGAGTCCTCTCATGCTCTCTTTCTCTTTATTGTCTTTCCCACAGTTTAAACTAGATTCTACTATTTCTTATTGTCTGCCCATCTTTCTCTCTCTAAAACACCCAAATCTTGCTGTCATTTTGGTATTCATGAAAGGAGAGGATGGAAAAAGGAGACACACAGCTGAAAATAATTTTTAGCAGTGATAACAGAAATCAAAAACATTCTACTGATTTTTTTTTAACACTTAAAAAAAAGTTGTTTCCCCTCCTTTTCAAAACTTCATAGGCTCTATGTGAGCATTTCTCAGATGGCGTGTGGATTCAAGGGCTTCGCATTTCATCTGCATCCTTAATGATCATGAGGTGCCTCTAATAAATCTCAGCCCTTTTAATAAATTCTTTATAGCTCTCAACTGCTTCAGATAGAGATTGACGAGTGTAACCGGTAGTGCAAAATCTTGGCATGCAATAAGACGAACAGCCCCATCCTTTCCCTCTGGCATCCCATCTGAGTTTCTGCAGCAGAGATAACCAAGAATCTGTCACTGCTATGAAATTTGTGAAATTTAATTAGGAAACTAATAAAACAACTCTCATATAGTACTACAGTTACCTAGGAGATATGATGTATTGTTTAAGAGCTTCTACCCATGGAGCAGGATTGCCTGTGTTGGAGACCTGTTATTTGAGTGAAGAGAGTTTTAAGAGTGATCACTTCTCTTTTGTAAGCCATCTTTTAATAGGGTTAATACTTTACTAGAAAGATGTATTTGCGCTCCTTGAATGAGCCATTAATATTCACCATGGATGAGCGGAGGCCGGGATATTAGATTTAAACACCACTTAATCTGGAGAGAGACCTGAGCCTTTCTTTTTAATTTTTCCTAGTTTCCAGTGGTCACATTCTCAGTGAAAATGGGCCCATTTTCCAGTTCAAACTCCAATGCTCTGGAAATCATCCTAGCACAATTAGAACTTTTCATTTTGGGCTTTTCAGAGGGACAAAGACCAGGACAAGTTGTCTCAGATGTAGCGGAGGAGCCGTAAATGACAGTAAGAGTAGAATCAGATTAGATTCATCCCAGTTGATCTTTCTGCAGAATCCATTCATGAGCAAGTGCTGGGTGTGATATGTCCAGATCTACTCGTTTCATCTCAGTGGTACATTTTGGCACTAATTTCAGTCAAAGGAGTTCCATTTTTATGCAGTTACTTTTGATATATCTCATAGTTAGTAGGTTAGATTTTACTCTGGTGGTATTCTCTATAAAACAGTCCTGTCAACTAATGTCTAAGTACATACAGTGCACAGCTAGTCTTTGAATTCACCAGAAAATGGGTTAATTGTACCTTCAGAACTTTCAAGATTTCAAATATTTTTCTCATACCACATGAGAAAACCACTCATCTTTGCATTTGCGTTTAGAATTTTTTTGTGATAAGTTAACTTATGTTTGAAAATGAAAAGCGGCTTCAAATAAAGAACATTACTTTCTCAGTTCTGAAAGTGCCAAAGAAAGCTTCTTTCACCATTTCAAAACCATTGTCTTCAGAAGAATAATTGAAATGAAAAAAACTCTACTGATGCTGTCCCGCCCCTCCTAATAGTATCTGTTTGGGCAAAGCAGTATATTCCAGCAATAAAAAGAAACCACATTAGAAAGTATTGACCAAGCCTACTTAATATTTATTGCTCTTTGATAACTGAAGAGAATAGGAAAATCTTCCCAGCAAGGCGCCATGAGAAGGATTTTCCTGGAGAGCAGTTTTACTGAAATCATGGCTCCGTCATGGCTTTCTCAGCTGAAGACCTGGCTTTTTGGCCCCTCAGTAAATGAACATTGAGGACTTTTTTGCACTTCCTGGAAGTTCATGGTGAGGGGATTTTGTTGTTTGAGGCTGTAGATAGCACACTAAGCCAAAAGGGAGGCAGCTGTTTCCCCAAAACACTTGGATTGCAATAGGCTGCTGAGAGGGTGGTATCTGTTTGTGCAATAGCATGATTGTTGGAACCTTCCAGTGACAGATGTTGTTAAACTGATTTATTATCAAGATAAAGGATGTTCAATAATAATAAAGCAATGTCAAATCCTCACTTTCTGCTGAAAGGCAGCAGCTCATGGTCTGTGGCAGGCAGATGACTGTACTTGTAAGATGACTTCTACAGACTTCAGCTAAAAAAGTCAAAATGTCTGTCTTTTAAAAAGAATGAGAAAGAGAAAGAAGTGAGAGGAATTCCAGTCCTCCAGAATAAAATACTTTAAAATGAACTGTATTTTCCTAACAGTTCATAGCATTGTTCTAACAGCTGATAGCAGGTTGCTCAGCTGTGGTGTTTGTGGCACAGAAAGTCTCTTTATCAGGTTGCGACAAGGGAGTCAGGATCAGCTCTATCGTTAGATCTCTTGTCTTGCCGAAGTGTCAAGTGATTAATTTTACCTTGATGAACAATAGGGACCTCATTAAGGTGCTGTGAGCAGCAGCTGACTAACAAACATGGCGCTGAGCTCTTCCTGCAAGGTAGTAAGTACCCTTGGGCCAAGAAGTTTATGAAATTGTATCCGTGAGCATCTGACCCATCAGACGAACCTTGTGCTGAACCAATGACGGTGTTTGACCAACACTTCATTAAGACTTTCTCAAGGTTAGGAAGGAATTGCATGGAATTAAATGATTTTCCTGCAAGCTGAAAGGCTTTTGGGAACATTATTTGATTATGGAGCTTTCTGCTCTCATTTATGGGTTCAAATCCAGCCTTATTAACTCTTACAGAAAAATTACTTCTCTGAGTTACACCTTGTCCCTGCTGTAGGGTCTTTGCTCCAAATGGGATGTCCGTAACATGACTTCAAGCCGTCTTTGCTGTAAGGAATATTGGGTGCTGCCATGCAGAACAAAGAATGAATCTGAATGTGCCACAGACATCACCTAGAAGTGAAACACCTCAGAGTAAGGATGGAGTTAAACTTCCTTCTCCACGGTGTAATTACTAAGTGAAATGGGCTGTTTGTAATTATCATGATATTAAACCAGATAAAATTTTTGGGCCAGTTTCTCTCCTCATTTATACTGGTATGAATCAAGAGACTGTGAGAGGAGATCTTGGCCAAACAGTGTTCTTCAGATAAACCTCAGGCCAAACAAGATTGAAATCTTCCACACTCATGATACCCCTCCAAACATCTCTCTTGTTCTTCTGTTAAAGGCCAGGTATATTTATGGTGCAAACCATATTAAGATTATTGCTATTAATTATGTTTTGAAGTTTTTAATCTCATCCTCTTCAGTAGCACTAAAATAATTTACATACCAAAACAACAGTGTTGAAAAAGTTTCCATCTCTTTTCCATGTTTTCCAATAAATTTTTAGACATTGGCCTTTTCCCAGGAGACCATGTCCCTCTGGAAGTGTGTTGTGGCCAGCGTGCCTTTCAAACTACACTAATTAAGGTGTTTCTATGTGAGTCATGGGGACTTTCCTCTTCTTTCATACAAGATGAGAGATGCTCTGCAGATATTTTTTTTTTCCCCAAAGAGTGTTACTAATGGGCAGGAGGCATGATAGCCTATAAAATCACCTGATTTTAGCTGATGCAGACAAAACCGTGTAAGGGCTAGACTGTCAGATGATGTAAATAGCTTACCTTCACTGACTTGCTGATGAGTTGTCCTTATACATTTGACATATAAAACAAATACAGGACATCAGTAAATCTGGTATAGCAGCATGACTGTGGATGTAAACCCTTTAAAACACTGAACAGATTCAAAAGCAAAATGAAAAGCTATTTATGAAAAAATTACCAGAAAAAAATCTAAATAAACAAAACCTTATTTATTTGCAATGCATAATTTCAGCAGTTTTATTTATAATAAACTTCAGTTCTTTTAGAGATAAAAGCTGTTGTATGATATCTCAGTGACTATCTAGTAATCATTCTTAATTTTATTTACTTAAACACTTGCATCTTTTCTTAGCACACACAAAGTGATGAGAAAATCATGATCACCAAGTGTGATTTCTCTAAATCACTGTTCTCATAACAGGAGTTCTCAAGACAAAATGAAAATAGGAAGCTCTCTGACAGCAGACCTCTCCACTCTTAAACTCTCCTTTCAGCTAAAAAAAAATATAATAAATTATCACTTTTGTGCATTCTGTGTGCTTTGTACATGACCAGCAATGTTGCAAAAAGTGAACAATGAAATGAATGGTGTTAAATTCATAACAAAAACACAATGATGAAAAATGGGTCTGTACCAAATTGAATAAGTTTCAAAAAGTCGTGTATTACAAAGAAAGAGGAAGAAGCTGTTTGTAAAGAAGAGGGTATACTTTTTTGTGAAGAAGGCAATAGGAGAAGACATCATAGCAAGAGATATCAAAACTGCTATATATATTCTGTGGTTTTTCCCGAGTTCAGAAATTGTCCATACAGCTGTGGTTCCAGTTCAGGTCAAAACTGGAAAGGAGCTGTCTCCAAAGCCAAGCTTTGTGCCTGTGGCCACAGGAATATCAGAAAAGTAACAGATATTGCAAAATTTGTATTATTTGGGACTACAAAAAAACCCCAAAAGCAGCTCATGGGATTTTGCCACTTCTGCTGCAAACTCCACTGGTGGCATTTTGATGCAGCCCGAAGGTAGAAAGCCCTCACTGTCTTGAAGACACAAGCAGCAACTTTTTAATCATTAAAATATTTTAAAATAAATACTTCACCTATTCTCCCAGACCCTGCAGAATGACCTTGTTGCTCCTTATCCCAGGGGACTGCCGTTTTGAATCCTTTCTTGGTTTCCCAGACTTGGCTAAGAAATGAAGTGGTGTGGAGTCTGCATCAGACCAATGCACCAAGGTAGTTTGAAAGTCTTTCAGAAGTCTTATTTGGACAAGTACGTTTGTTCTTGGCAATGTGCTATTTGGATGCTTTGGCGCTGTCACCGCAAACCACTTTCAGAAAGTTTCTTGGTGATTAGGAAGCAACCGGTGCTTGGAGAGCAGCGCTACACGCAGGAACAGCAGAAACAGGAGTGTCCTGTATGCGTTTCAGACAGATACCAGACAAAACAGAATTGGGCGTGACAAGGCAGGAATTGGCCTTGCCAAGTCTAAGAATGGTTTGATTTTGTTTATTCTGGTGCCATTCAGGTTTATCTCCAGCCTGTGCTAGACCAGAACTTGATCTGAACTAGCCCTCTGGGTTAAAGAGGAAAGACATGAGCAAAGCAGACAAACCCACAGCCAAACGCCTTGTTCTCCTTCCCCAACCCCAGCCTGGAGCCGAGGAGGGCAGGGAGAAAAGCAGCACCTGCCTCCCGTCCCCAGGGGAGCCCTTGGCCAAGGACAAAATTGCAGGCAGGGATGCCTGGGGACATGGGTATTTCTCCTTCCTCCACCTGAGAAGTTACATGACCCAGACAGGGGCGAGGGCAGCGGCAGGATGGAAAGGACTTTGTTCCTTGCCTCCCTTTGAACTCGCAATTTGCATCGTCCTTCTATTTTCACACAAAAAGGGTATTTGGTAATTTTGTGTTCTATAACAATGAGCCTGGTATTTCCGTAGCGATGCATATTGTTACAATCTCTCTCTGCTTTGTTTCCTCGACATATTTTTTTATTAAAAAGCCTTCCCAGCCTTAAATAAGTACAGAATAAGTGTGGTCATTCTGGGAACATGAGAGGCCTGATTATCTGACCATCAAAGCCTATGCTGTAAACAGGATACTAGTAAACAGGAACTGAGCCCCATATGGAGAGTTTGTGGTTTTCTTCAGCCTCTGTTTGTTATGTCTTACATCCTGTTAATTATAGAAAAAGAGCTGGAAAGTTGGAAATAATCTTTTCTCCAGATTATTTCCAGCTTCCCTCAGATAGAAGAAAATGTAGTATAGTAACGTCTTACCTTGCTTCCTTCAGATGTAAAGCATTACGACAATTCATTCCAAGGGGATCACTTTTCAAGAGGATTATAAGTAGATTTTTTTTTAATTACAGAATTAAAATAAAGATCTTAGCATCTTATTAAGGGAATCCTTTCAATTTTAGCACAGCTTTTCAGTGTATTTGTCTGAGAACTTTTGATACCTTTTTAAGACCATTTGTGTGTAATTCGCATCTGAGGCAGTGGGTTCTCAGAATGAAGATTTTGTTGCACAAAAACAAATGACAGAATTTACTTTAAAGTCATAGCTTTCAAGTTATCTATGTTGTTAAGGGGTCTTGCTAATAATATGTGTTTCCTAGCCTACTGACATTGCTTAGCTATAGCATCTTGGCAATGCAGCCAGCGAGGTTTCTCCAGAGCTGGCCAAAGCAGCAGGCAGAGCAGGCAACTAAGCCTGTATTCCCACTGCTTGGTCTTTACCTTTGGTTTATAGGAATGACTGCCCACCCTTCCAGCATGGTTCAGTCCAAGCTTCCAATGTCAGCAAATTGATTCAGAAGCAAAGTACTGGAAAGTTTTATCTCTAAAATTTCGTGTTCTGTGGTACATTCCCCCTTTTTTTCTTAAGAACCTGCTTTGGAGTTTTGGTGCCTGATGGAGCCACATCAGAGGAACGGTGTAAGGGGGCCATGCTTTGTTAGATCTACTCTTATCATATTAGGCTTTGGTTTTCCAAAGCAAAAACCCAAAATCTATTTGATTCAAGTTCCACGCTATCTGTGATGAACTCAAAGTACCAACTACTGCTTGTGTTTCTTAGACAGCCCTGAACCAGAGACCACAAATAAATCTCCTGTTATGTTATTTTTCAGCTCTCTACTCTCAACACTGTTTCTTTAAACAGCTCTCTGATGCTAACCATCTGCTCCCAATTGCTCCATTACTCGTGAGCTCCATAAGGCCAGGGCTTCTGAGTTTTACCCCCAGCAGTGAGCTCAGCAGCAAGGCTCAGGCCAGGTCCTACCTCGGCCATGCACAACCTCAGCTGCTCCCAGGTCTCATCCCTGCAGGGACGAGGATGGAGGAGCCCTTCTCCAGCCCTGGGGCTGCTGCTGGGACAGGAAAATAATGTCAGGATTATGGGATCACCAGAAAGAATTAAAGAAATGTCATGAGAATTGGCTGCTTACAAACAATAAGAGTTGGATATTATAAAAATGCTCCATTCTGGCATAACTCTGCTTTTATGAAACTCAAAGAATAAAATCCTTACCAACTTCAGCAAGAGCAGAATGTGGCTAGTGCTGAGAGCTTTTGAAAATCCCACTGTATAGCTGCACTCACTTTATGTATCCATTTTAATGACATGATTAAGAAAATGCCAGTGGAGCTCCAAACAGTTCTGTGTTCATTTTCCAAAGCAGTTTGACTCATCCGTAATCATAACCAGACCTCCAATTACAGTGGATTTTAATTGCTCTCCTTTAAGGATAATTACTAGTACTTTGAAAAAAATTACTGTGAGTAGCTGGTGATGAGTAGGAATAGGCATCCTCGCTTCTCTCGTTCTGTTCTGTCATTTGAGTTACGAGGAATGTAATCGGATATGTGACACCCGGACAGAGCGTGGTTTCCAGGATCTGAGAGCGCTCTGTTTCAGTTAATGTGTTAATTTGGGTTCCATCTTCTCATTTGTTCTGCTTTGATCTATCATTTCATAAAGCCAAAGCACCAGATTATTAAGTGTGCGTGTTTGATTTATGTGCAAGGCTGCATTTGCATACACATTAATATTTTCAAAGTTTTGGTCCAAATTCCTGCAAGCCATGGTATGGAGTAACACGAGCTGTAATTTCACACTGCGTGGCAACAACTGGTGGGAATAAAATTGTCCTGCACTTTGGCCATATTCACATACCAGAAGCTATTTTCCATTGGGAAATTTTGAATATTGCCAATCAAAATATATCTGCAAGCAAGCTGTAAAGTGAGGCATTACATGAGCTGAAGGGCATGGAGCGGTGGGCTGTATCTCATACTCAACATATCTTAACTTTCAAGAGCACGACATTAAAATTGCACCAAGAGAGACTTATTCTTCTATTTGCCTGAGAATGAATAGGGACTTTATCTCCTGACTTGGAGAACAGTTAGAACTGAGTTTTAGATTTGCAATTGTTCACATCACAGGACTGGTTTTTGGCATAATTGTATTTATACTCACGTAATTAAAATGCCAGTGCCAGGATTTTGCTGCCATTTATCGGCAAGCACAGGTTATACAAGGGTAAGCAGAGTGTCATCCTGACAGACTGGGTATTTAAACTTCCAGTTAAAGAATTTTTTTTCTCTGACTAGGTGTAAGCCCGAAGGGGTTAGCAGAGTTGGCTAGATCCAGAAATAATTGTATTTCTGTAGTATTTTCTTTTTATAATTCATGTAGGATCCTTTGAGACATAAAGTAATACAATAATGTAAATATAATCATATAATCCTTTAAGTTTTATTATAGTAATTATTTGTATTAGACTAGTATTGTTTTAATAATACCAGTTTTCTTCAAAGTACTCCACAAACTCCATATTACAATGAATTTTATTTTAAAAAAGGTTTCCAGTGGGAAATGCTGACCCTTAGAAATGTGTAGTTTTGCGTGTAGCATATCTGTTCTGGTGATAAATCCACTCATCATGGTGAAATTTAGGAAAATTTCAAGGAAAAAATAAAAGGTTGGGATACCAGCCTACAGCTCCACCAAGCAGATGTCAGCCAGTATAGCTGGGGTGAAGGTCTCTGGTGCAACCTCTGCACCCCAGCCTTCAGCTGAGGAGTTGGGATCTGGCATGCTATGAAGTGGGTTGGCCCTTGAGCTATGAGATAAGCTGGAACTCTGCTCTTCTGGTTGGAAATATTTGACTTTCCTCTTTGCTAGAATTAAAGGCTCTGCTTGGTTTAGTTTGATTTCTGGTTGACTGGTTGGCTTCAGAGATGCTGGTTTGCATTTTCTATGGAGTATATCTGCCCCATCACTGCTGTGGCTTTGCATGTTAAGGTGGGAAGGTTTGTGGAGTTTGAAAATTTTTGCATTTCCTTGGAGAGGTCAATGACTGGGTTTGCCTTCCAATGTCTAAGGTTTTATTCAGTGGAAAGATCATCTTAAACACCATGTCCCCTGTCCTCCAGTGGTTAACGATTTGAGTCTGCTGCAGAGGGATGTGGTTGTCCTGCTGGTTCATGGCCTGGCGCACCAGTGAATCTGAAACTGTAAATGTCTGTGGTTTGCTCAGAGCTCCCAAGCCATTATCAGATCTGGATTTTTGAGAGCTACCCTCTCAGTTTGAAGAATTGGTTTCCTTCCATTTCATTTCTGCTTCAGAAATGTGTAGCAAAATTTTGTCTTTTAGCTTGTCAGAATAATCTAATCCAGACATTTCTGATTTAAATTATAGCTTTTTCCAACTAACAGACTTTCAGAACTGCCTTTCCTTTTAATCTTGTATTTATTTATTTATTTCCATATATCTTGTCTTGACAAATTATGTTGCTTCACATCATCTTAAACTATGTGGTGTGCAATGAAAAGCCACTTTGCAATGTATCAAAACGTTATTTAAAACCCCCCAAAACGTTTGTCATTTATTTTGCTCACAAGCAATCCCAAGCGGCAGCGCACTGTGAGATTTTCTGTGAATGCATTTACAATAGGAGCCAACCACACATTTCACTGAATCAACAGACTTGCCTCGAGATATTTATGACATGAACACTGAGACTTCTGTTTAGTCAGCGATCCCCAGGGAAGACAGCATTTTTGATAGCGCCTAAAGAAATTAGACATGTGTTGTCAAAAAGTTCTTAGAAACACCTGAAAAATCACTGAAAATACAACTTTGACAGCTAAGTCATTTAGGGTCTCGCAAATACTGTGCTGAGTACCTAATTCTCACTGCTACGAGACTGGAAAATGAATGTGCTCCCAACAGCTGGAGCAGGCAGCTGCACCGCTGTCTTCACCATCACCAGCAAAGCCAGAACGGCAACGATCCCATTTTGTCACGGGAACTGAGAAACTCCCATCGGCTCTGGATGTGTCACCTATCCAACCCCGCTGGCTGTCTGCGGAGCGGCCAGGCTGACTTTTGGGCACTCCCAGGAGGACACTGCCCTTTGGCTCACCCAGCGCAGGCTGGCTGCCTCTGAGCGGCGACTCTCTGGCTCACTTCTGGTGGAGCACTATGGAGTTCACACGTTTCTCCTTGCTCCACATAAACTTTACAGTCACAGTTAACTCCAGAACAAGCAGGAGTTTTCCCTGTAGTTTGGGCGCCATCCACAAGACCCCCAAGAAGCGCCAGCAGCAGCCTCCATGTGCGAGGGTGAAAGGCAAAGGCAGATTCAGCAGCAGCTGCATGGGTGCGAGGGCAGAGCCCGCCTGGGGCAGGGCAGAGGAGCCCAATTTGCAGGGCTGGTGCCAGCCCTGGTCCCAGTTCTCCAGCCAGCGCCTCTCACCACAGTCCCTTTGAGTATCATCTGAGCTATTTTTCCAACGAGAGCCAGACTACTTCATCATGTCCTTGGTATGAAAAAGCTCTCAAAGGAGGCAACCTTTGATCCCTCAAAGCTTTCAGAAGTGTTAATGCCACGTCTAGAATATTGTCACGCAGCGGCTGGATTCCAGCACAGGCAGCACCCAGGGGGCGAGCACAGCCTGCTCAAAGCTGTGCCATGTGGAGAAGGGCATTTCTTGCTACGCTTTGTCTTCAGGCTTTTGTGATGCTTTTAATATGAGAGACTCTTATCATGGTTCATTTGCTTCCATGCTTGTGGTTTTGCCACTTGGGAGCAATTATAGGATACTCTGATTCATGCTAAGGGAAGAGCTGACGTTTAGGTGGTGAATTATGTGGCTATTTTTTGGTGGAGTTTTGTTGGTATTGAGCTAGAAGATGTTAACGCACTTTGGTCCAATTAAGCTGGTGATTATCTTCTGTGTGGCCACACAGCGTATTTTGTTAGCTAGGCAACTTCACCATTTAAAAGGAAATATTGATAGAAGTTTGAACACAAGCTGTTAATGATTTGCCTTTGCTATGATAAAAGCAGACTCTTAATTAAGATACACTACATTCACTACATTTATTCCAGTGTGTTTTTTATGTATTATTCGCTTTGTTTTTCCAGAATGTCTATGCTCTAACTATTTCATTTTGTTTCTTCTTTTGTCCCAGTAGTATTGATGTCACTTGGAGATCTGATTATCAACGTCATAAAAACAGTGTTAGGAAAAGCCACAAAATATTGCATGAAATCCAGAAGGATTAAAAGTTGAAGGATTTCTTTCAGGAGACATATTTTTTTAACTGGTGAGTAGGTGGAGCTATTTTATTTGTTCTGATTACAGTCTAGAACAACTCGAGCTGCTAGGACTGGTATTTTGATGTCATTGATCATCTTGCTGAAACCATTTGACAGCAGCAGTGTTTTTCCTCTGTGTCCTTGTTGTAAATTATATATGTTTCATGCTCCATTAGTAATTAAAAACAGTTTTCTTCCACTTAAACAATGTGATTTCTTGAGGTGGGAAAAGAATTTGTTTGACTTATGATGCTTCATTAACTTGGGAGTAGAAACAATTTGCATCTTCTGAAGTTGAATGTAAATCTGGCAAAACATTTATTGCAAAGTCTGAAATCGGGCAAAAATCTGGAGCCCTGAGGCTCAGATGAAGTCTGGAGTGGTGGTCAGAAGAGTCCTAAAATGAGCCAAAGGCAGGAATTTTAAGGAGAAAAAAAACAACCAAGCAAACATATGCAAATGTTTGTTCTCCTCTCAAGCATTTGAGGGGATTAGCAATTGCATCCAAAGTGGGACATTAAATTCAACCTCAACTATGGAGACTTAGGCCAGAAATTGTAATCCCTTTGTAGTATTCCCACCATGGAAGGAGCACAGAGCAGTGTTGCAGCTGGCCCTTGTAGGAGCAGATCACCCACAGGGGTAGGGGCAGCTCCACTGTGTAGCTCCACTGCTGCAAAGGGCAGCAAATTTGAGCAGTTGTCCTGGCTGCAACTACCTTTGAAGACCAGGGAGTAAGAATAACTTTTTCCATGCTCCCTTCTCTTTCTCACCAATTTTTCCAGATTAAATACTGCTCAGATGTAGGACAGTTTCAAAATAAGTTTTCTTTCCTTTCCCCTGTCAATTATATTTCTGTGCACAATAGCCTATGGGACAGCCAGTCTACTCCTCTCCAAAATATGTACTGATTTCAGACAAGTAGTACTTCCAGAATAATTGATTCAATTAATTGAAAACCGTATTTTCATCTGATGTATTCAGAGTTCCTAATGTCGCTTTTTCAGTTGCCAACCTTCCAGGATCTTAAGCTCTTCAAGACATAAGAGCACTGGACAGGGAGAAATACATGCTCCAAAAGGAGGATATTTGCCCTGCTAAACATATGATC
>NW_010156449.1:193547-251264 GCF_000695765.1 Mesitornis unicolor
TCTGTCTGTCAGATAGTGATGGGTTTTGAACAGCACAGATAAACCCTGAATTAATTGTCTATTCTGAATGGTGTACATATCATGACTTTACATGCTGTGTCTCACTTTGATAACATTCTTCCCCAAAATTTACATGATCCAGGGAGAAAGGAAAAGGTGGGATACTCTTTGGGTTTTGGGTTCTCCAGAGCAGAAAAGGAGTTTGTTTCTTTTCCAAGAAATTCAATCTTACCTTTATGCTTACTCTAACTGTATGCCACTTAGTCATTGTTTTGAAATGCTGTTCCTTGAAATAGCATTGAGGTCTTAGAAATCACAGGGAAATTTCTCTCTCATTTGGATTTTTTAATTACCAGAGAGGGAGACTCTTTCCAAAGCTCCCCCAGGATCGATGTAGACTGGGTGTCTGTGGTTTTCCCACAATGTTGACCTGAACTGGGAAGCTGCGGACTGCAGGTGTGATTGGTAACTCTGTCTTGCACCCTGTCAAGGTGCAGGCTTCCCAGAGCAGCAGTGTGCTGTCCTCTGGGGGTGTGAAACAGGTCCCACATATGCTGCTCTCAAACCTGTTCCTCTGTTGGGATGTCCTTGCTTCATAGGCTATCTAAACAAAGAGTTCAGAGAGCACAGGAGGCTGATCTGGCTCCAGTTTTAAATAAATTAAAGGATAAACTGATCGCAGCAAAACACCGTACAGGAATCCATACTTTAAGTAACGAAGAGTGTGGATAACTTGTTCAATACTGGTGATGGGAAGGGAGCAGAAGGCAGTGCAGTGATAACACTTCAATGATAAAGGCCGTCTTAATACTATACACTTTCTAGAGGACAAAGTTCAGTCAGTCTTTGCTGCCTGATGTCCTACCACCACAGCAGAGACATTTGATTTCCACCAAAGGAGCTCTGAAGTATTAAGAGGATTTCAGCCACTGTTTAAAATTGAGAAGCTGGACTCATACCCTGGTGTTGTGGGGGGCAGCAGCAGGGAGCAGGGCTCCTGGAGGGAACAAGGTGAGCCTCCACGCTCTCCTCCTCTTCTCCAGCCTTGGCTTAGTCTTTCCCTGACTTAGCTTCATCCAGGTGTTTATGTCAGACAAGCTTTAAAAGAGTGAAGCAGAAAGGCTGTTGTTTCCATTTATACAAAAGAACTCTTTTACCAGGTGTCATCTTTGTGCTTATCCTAAAACTGTGTAAAACATCCTGTCAGTTACAGAATATATACAAATAAAATACACTCATGGGGTTTCAGAGAATGAAATCCAGATGGAAGGTTGTTTTCTCAACAGAAAACATGGGCCAAACCCTAATGCACTGCAGACTGGCACAGCTGCCTGAGGACAATGCCAGTTTGCTGTAGGAGAGCCCAGACACATTTTCCTACACAGGCTTGGTTCTGCTGCCTGAGCTGCATCCACAACATGCATCTCCTTCACAATTACCTGCCACAGCTGCAGCAAGCTCATGGAGATGGTGATTTTCATTCACCTGAGTGTGATTCTGAGGACGCGAGTTGAGGCAGCAGTGTGAACGTAGCTCGTGTTTACCCCCTGGGCTTTGAGGCCAGCAGCTGCTCCTGTTAGGATGCTTTGCATATGGCCTTGCCACGGTTTTAAGTGAATCAACTGTTCTTCACGGGTGGGGACAGAAAATCTGTCTTTCTTGGACTCACAGTCATTGCTGTAACTTCAAACCTGCATTTGGAGCGCAAGAAAAAAATTATTCAAGAAATAGTGATCTTTTAAAATTAGAGTTTTAAAGTACCTAAACCAAGAAAATATGGTGTGAGAAGATGAGCAAAGAATATCTGTGTATATTCATAGTAATCTAAATATAAACCACTTTTATTTTTGAATGTTAATCTCTCCCTCTCCCCATCCTTCCATATCCCCTGCCAACAGGGCAGTGTAAACCTGGAGAAGTAACACATCTAGCAGTTACTGTGTATCCTATTAATTCACATCACACAACCTGAATCGCTTGTTCTTTTGCCATACAGTATCTTATTTCTGTGCGGGCATCTGTCAGTCAAAGCCCAAAGGGTCAGGTGGAGCAAGTGCTGGATAGCAAATCCCTCTTGAGTCAGTTCTGCAAAGTTCTTTAGGTTCTTAACTTTGGTTCCAGTGGCAGTTTGGCACCTATACAGCAATCAGGTATTTAAACACCACAGTGTGTCTGGTCTTTCTGTTTTGAGAAGAAAGGATGGGAAAAGGATAGCTGTATCCAAAGCCTGGGTGGCATAGAGAACGTGAGCAGGGAATGTCTCTTCATGACTGCTTCTGACAGGCTGGGATCGCTACAGCCATCCCTAGCGCTCTTAAGGAGCCTAAACAGATATTTCGCAAGGCAGCTTTGAAACTTGATTAATGTGGACAAATCATTTTGAAAGTTTTGGATGAAAGGAGCTGCATAACTGCTAAGTCTAGCCCAAAAGTTGCTTTGTGCGACGTGAAAACGATAACTGAGTTGACAAAACTCATTAAATGCTGCACCTTTATCATACAGTATAATCTGTGAAATGTTGCAATACAAAATGTTGGCAAGTTACCAGCACATCATCATCCTGTTTCAGTTACAGTGACCTGGCGATGAGCTCCTACTTGTTCAGCAATAAGAGCTCCTGGGATGATCTATTGGGAAATTCCCCACCGGGTACCTCATATATTACTTCTGCCCTGACGGCTTTGTGCCGGACTGGGGAGATGCGGAGCTGCCCCCACCAGTGGCTCTGACTCCAGCCGTAGACGTGGGCAGCAGTTACTGAAAGCTGCTTTGAAAAGCGCTGTACAGATTTCACAATTAGGACACATGTCAGTCTTCGGAGGATTAAGATGGGCCTGGCCTTTCTCATGCAGCTGATCTCCACTTGGAGGACATAAGGGGTTTTTTTTCTGTTTTTGTTGTTACAAGCAGAGATAATTAAGCTTTGGATCACAAACGTTTTATTGTGGGGGGCAAAGAGGTTGCAAAGGCTTTTGGCATGGTGGTAGCATTTTGGGAACATTGTGAGAATCCAGACTTCTTGCTGCCATCTGGAATAGAGGAAAACTAGCTAGGTATCATGGGGGTGTTTTCCTAGATTTTCTTATAGTAAAATAAATTTGAAGTAAAATAAGTGCAGCATTTTAGCAAAATGGCCTGCATAGTCTATTGTTGAGTTCAGAGGGAAATGTAACAAACAGCATTTTCAAGTGGTTTTTTATTCCAGTGAGACTATTTCACAAGCTTGTTCTTAGCACTTATGGAACCCTTTATATTTTCAGAGCTTCTGAAAACAACAAGCTTGCTAAAAAAAAATATGAGCTCTATTTTTAGTGTTGTAACATCTAAAATAATAGCACATTGGCAGGAACTTCACCAGTTTCAATAGGATGCCGCAGTGCTTGATGGTTTATGGTTCCTGACTGGCTGAGCTCAGCCAAGACGTGCGCGCTGGGACGGAGCCTGGGTGGGCACCCTGGGCTGCCCAGCCCCTGCCATCTGGCCGGGCTGGCTGCAGCGATCCCTTCACTCGCTCCTGAAACACAGCCACCTCTGGGATAAAACCTGGCCTCTTTTGAACACCACCAGAAGGTCTTTGGCTCCAGCTTTCTAGTGTGGAGTTTGAACTTGGAAAAACTGAGTTTTCAACTGGAACGCTTCTCTCTTTTTACTGATTTTTGACCCTCTCCTTGATTTCTACAGTGAAATCTCTCTGCCATTATATCTTTCATTCCTCAATTCCTTTCCCAGCATTTTCTGACAGATAGCAGAGGCTCTCTCTGAGCACGGAGCACATAGTTTGGCATAAAGACATCTGCCCAGGGAGCAGGACTGACGTGCCATCCCCATCCTGGGGGTCTCCAAGCCAGCTGTCCGAGCTGCCTCTGAGCCACATATCCATTCTCACTGTAACCCTGTTTTTTCTCCCAAAATGTAACATGAATCCAGGAGCAGCTTTGTTGAACTATAATCTGGGTCAACAGTGTCTGGTAGGTTGAAAGGTCACACTGAAACCCCATCTGTTTTAGCTCTCCATTGGAACCATGAAAGTACTTTAAACTTGAGATGTTCTGTAGCATTCCTAAATTATCAGTAATGTGTAGTGACACCAAGAACTGTGGTCTAGAAATGCCATGTTTCTCTCTTTTTTTTTTTTTTTTTATCTAACTGGGTGAAGCATCAGATTTAGGAAGTAAATTCAAATCAGCTGGACATAGGTCAGTGGCTGTATGTGGAAAGGGACAGTACGGTAGGTGCCTATGGCCCATAAAAAGCCTGTCCTACTGAGATCTGGCTCCAGGGCTTATTAAATACCAGCCATTTTTGACTAGTAAAAGACCAAACAAAATGTGCTTTTTCTCCTTTGATGGTTAAATTGAGCCTGAAGTGAGGGGTATCATTTATATAAACACTTGCTTTTATGCATGTGCTGTCCTAAGAGATCAGCACATTTGCATGGTTACTTTTAAGGCTTTTTGCTTTCAGGTGATGGCAAATGTAACCTATAGACTGAGGGGAGCGTCAAGGTGTCAGGCTGGGCAGGGCACATCTACCTTTCTCCTGTCACTTGGGATCCAGCCAGGTCTCTTCAGAACCTGCCCTAGCAGTGCTCAGCACCACTGGTTCCCCTGCTCCTCGGCCCAGGTCCAGAGCTCTCCAGAGTAATTTTCAATGCCATTAATTTCTGTGCGCACCAGGGACCCCTTTTTCAGCACGGTTAATTCTGGAACGTAAAGGAGAGAAGTCAGGAGTAGCTACACTTTTATTTCACTCTAGGGGCAAGTGTAGATTAGGTCTGTGTATCTCTGATTTGTTTTATCCATTTTACATCACAGTGTTAAAGTGATAAGGGCCACCTGATTCAGGGCTGGGCTTGGTAGGTCTGTGCTGTGAAATATTAACAGGGGAGTGGCTGGGACTGCAGCTGCAGGAATTGGTTTTGCTGTTAAGATGGGGGAATCAACAAGCTTTAACTTCAGCAACATTTTGTAATTTTTTAATGTCTCTGTTGTGCTGTGTAAGGCACAAAAGAAGTGAGGGCAGTGGTGAAATGCCCCATGAGAGTGACTCTGGCTGTGTTTGAGGGAGAAGAGTGTGCGCCACCCTGCCTTCCCAACAGAGAGCACACCCTTCTAAGGATGCTATGGCTACCCCAACCGTGCCATCCCAAATCAGCCAAGTTATCTTGGAAATAAGTCTTTGCAAACTCAACAGGGTAGGGAAGTGGCAATGTGTGGCTAGCAGGGGGGTGGCATGGTTAACTCTTGATGTGGAAGAGGACAACTGCAACCGCCAGACTGTCCATAAATGACTGTGATTTTTCACACAGTGATGTTTTGTTCCATTAGAGATAAAAAAACACTGAGTAGCATTGGGACTGCTTAAGGACTGGGAAGCTTGGCCAGTTTCTTCATACTGGAATGTTCCTGAGGTGTCTTCTACCAGCAGTGGGCACAGACCTGGCCTGGTGCAGGGCAACTTTCTGTACACGTATAGCCAGCACCTCACTGACAGCTCCCGGTACAGTGTGGGTTTAAAGCTGGGCTATAAACCAAAGACCACACTGGTTTCTATTATTTATGGTTGACAGAGAGACAGTGACAGCCTTGGCGACCTCCTCCTGCCACCTTTAACCTTCCAGCTCTGTCCACTGCCTCCCCACCCTCCAGTAACACAAAGATGAGAACCAAACTCCTTGCTCTGGACTGCAGTGTGATAATTGAGCCGAGTCACGCTAGCTACACAGAGACAAATCTGCAACTGATTATGAGGTTTTCTTCTCAATTAATTGTCAGAAGCAAAGGGACGTTTGATGTTTAATGTCTTTTTCTTCTTGTTAAATGCATTCTCTTTGCCACCCGTCCTCAGACACTGGGAATAGACAGAACTGTGCAATGCAAGGGCTGTGGAGTTGTCGGTGTGTTCATGCGTAATCTGTCCCAAGCATTCGTCTGCTGTTTTGATGTTACGCACAGGTCTGTAGGGGACTTAGCTTTTAGATCTGTTGAAAAGTGACATTGACATCGTAATTGGAGGCACCCAATGCATCCTAAACCCGAGTTCAGGGTGTGAGATTTAGATGCTGTGGATGTTCTCTGGCCCAAGAGAGGAAGGATGTGTCTCTTTTGCACTCCATGGACATGGTATCTGATTGTGAACATTAAAGTGTGCCTGTGCTGTCCTCGCAGGGCTGTCTTTGGACAGAGGAAGAAAACTCCTCTGTCTTTGAAAGTCTTCTTTGGAGCTGATGTTCCTTCATGTGGTCTGAGTCCAAGACCAGCCCTTTGGCTGTCAGGAGTATTTGCAGGTAGAAAAAACCCCCAACAAAACCAGCAATGGGAAGGAGGGTAGTGAGAGTTTTAAAAGGAGGAGGAATCAAGATGTGCCCTGTGTGAATAAAGAGGAGAGCCTTCATTTAAAGTGAAAATCTAGGACCAAAAGGACAATTAGTTTGTGAAACCTTCTGCTTTTGTACTTTTAATTCACTTTTGTTTAAAAAAAACAACATAGAATCATGTAATGGTTTGGGTTAGAAGGAACCTTAAAGATCAGCTAGTTCCATCCCCCTGCCATGGGCAGGGACATCTCCCACACCAAGCCCTGTCCAACCTGGCCTTGAACACTTTCAGAGAGGGGGCATCCACAACTTCCCTGGGCAACCTGCGTCAGTGCCTCACCACCCTCACAGTAAAGAATTTCTTCCTTATATGTAATTTAAATTTACCCTCTTTCAGTTTAAAGCCATTACCCCTTGTCCTGTCACTACATACCCTGGTAAAAAGTCCCTCCTCAGCTTTCCTGTAGGACCCCTTCATGAACTAGAAGACTGCAATAAGGTTTCCCTGAAGCCTTCTCATCTCCAGGCTGAACAGCCCCAACTCTCTCAGCCTGTCCCCACAGCAGAGGTGCTCCAGCCCCTGATCATCTTTGTGTCCCTCCTTCTGGACCTGCTCCAACAGCTCCATGGCCTTCTTATGCTGGGACAAATCAACCGTTTGTGGATGTTTTGCATCTTAGGAAATGACAGACTCTTTCAGTGTTTTATAAACTCAGAGTTTTTACAAAGATGCAGGGGAGTAGCAGTTCAGTTTTGAGACAGGAGGATAGCTCAGCATCCCAGGGTATCTCAGTGCTGCTGAAGCCGTTGCAGGAGCTGATGGAGAGTGTCCTCATTGCTCACAAAGCAGAACCCTTCCAAACTAGAGCTGGAGGTGAAACCCTGATCCCAGTCAGGTCAGTGGCAAAATCTGTCCCTGTGGGGCTCAGTTTCAGTCTCCTATAAGGCTGCTCAATACTGTTGAGACTCAAAATTAAGCACAACTGGAAAGGCTTGAAGTCATTCTAACTCAGCAAATTACTGGCAGAGCTCTGATTAAGACCTGAAGAATTCCTGGCTCTCAGTCCTCTGCTGGGACCACAGGCAGGATTGAACTGATTACAGAAAATCTTTGGGAGGCTCATTATTTTCAATCTAATATTTTGAACTTTCAGGAAGACCTAATGTACAGATCAGAAAGTAATGAATAGCTCTATAAAAAAGTAATATAGAGACTGGGGTTTTGTAACATGGAAATTGCCAGAGAAAACAAGTAAATCATTCTGCACTAGATTGTATTTTAAGTTACCAATTGCACCAATTACTTAAGATAAATATCTTAATTTGTTATGTTTGAGAAACAACAGGGGTGCCATATTTCACTCAAAAAACCTAATAAAAACCATATTTGAGGTACTATACATACATTTTCAGATTTTTATAGTGAATCTTGTGTTATATTAACGATGGTTTGCATTCTGCTCAACCACTTTATTACAGCTAGGGGGAGGTTTGTATACATGTTCATACGTATATATGTATAGAAAATGAGTAACTGGCAAAGTCTGGCAGCTTTTGATGTGCTGAATGAACTGATGTGCTGAATGGGATGGGGAGCAGGACAGATTCAGAGGAAAACTCAGCCCTGCATATGAATCTGCCTCCCTGATTTTTCTGGTGCAGTCAGTAATTTCCCTTGAACGTGCTGCAGCAGCCGAGTCGATAATCATTTGTTCAGCCCAGCTGCACAAGGCAGTTGTGCACCAGGTCCCGTCCAGCTGGCGTTTCTCCTGACTGTGCTTTTCAGGCATAGGAGGGCAGAGATCCCTGACTATTAGAGGTGAAGATTTCACTATCACACAGCTGAACTTCAGCGCTGCCTGCTTTGGTGGGAGCTTTTGTTTCTCCCTTGTGCCATGTACAATAACGTGGACTTTCATTTTGCTTTTTTTTTCGTATAAATTACCTTATAAATGTGCTGTCAGATTTTGTTTCAGTTGCAGTGACAGTTCAAGTCACTTCTTGCCTGATCCAAACCAGTGCATCCTATCTCTACCCTATGCACACACAGCCCCTTTCAGATGTATCGGATTGAACACCCAAACTCAGGAGTCACTTCTGAAAAAACTGGGCAGCATGAACACCCCACGCCTTCTTCAGGAAATATCTTTCTAAGAGATATCTATTTCTCTATATTTCAAGCAAGAAAGATGCCAGGCAGCAATAGCAAAAAGCAGAGAAGCACTTTTCATGAAAAAAATACCACTTCAAGAGGTATGCAGACCAATTCCCCCAAAAACTTTGGATGAAATTATCTGTTCTACTTTCAGGTTTATCAAACAGACCATTGCATTTCTGGATCCCAAGGGATATAAGGACAAGTTCAACTTGCGTCATCCGTTCAATTTCCTTAGCTGACATCTAACTTACAGTTGAATGCATCACGTAAGTAGACACAATACCTTGCAAGAGTGTCCTTCCTATGAGGTCCTGTGGGCGTTATAGCATATATGGTGATATTAGCTCAAGTTTGCATGGCAGCCCTGGAGAGAGCAGGAGCCTTGCCCTTCTGAATTCACTTCTGAATACGCTACAAAAATGGGTGCATTTAAGGCAAAGGTCACTGCAGAGGCAGTACATTGCATGAAGTACACACAGAAAGGTTGCTTCTGCAACACATCAGTGAGACTTTGTAACTCATTTTATTCAGGTTACAAGCAGCAAGTAAAAACTGTAGGGGAAAAAGGGAGAAAGAAGGGGTTTCGGGTAAAACCAGAGTGATTATGTTTATTTTCTCACTGGAACCAGAAAGTTCATATTTCTGTTCTTGCTGAAATCTGTTAGCTGCTTGAGACAATATTTGTCATGCAGAATCTTCTACAAGAAAAAAAATAAAAAAGAGATAGGCTCAACATCAGGAACCATTAGCCCACAGGTGGAGGTGACAAGGTGTTCTTGTCTGCTCCTAAGTTCAAGGTAAGAGAGATGCAGGAAATCTGTGATCAGTTTCCATCTTTGCTGTTCTGTTTTGGAAACAAATGAGCAAACAAAATCCCTGGACCTTAGAAATCACCTCTCTCATAAGCCTATTTGTGCCTTTTCCAGGAGTCCCAACAGCTTCTGTTGGAACTGATCCATGAAATCACATCCTTAAATGGTCACTGAATCTGGAGGAGATGAGAAAAGATGGGTTTCGGCATCGCCTCCATCACTGAGGCTGTATCTCCCCTCTGCCATGTACCTGCTCTAACCTACGGGGAAGGGGAATCACCTCCCTGCATGTGGAACACTTGCCTTGGACAGGTTTCCTTTTTTTAAAATTTCAGAAATGGCATTTTAGTGAATGAAAAGGTTTTGCCTGGATCTAGTTCTTAGTATAACAAATCAGCTGCCAGGCTTGATGTCAGGGTTCAAGTGAGGTTCTGCTCATGGCTCGTGTTGCAGGCAGACTCCCATGTTGTGAAATTCTCTGCCATCACCCATAACAGATTACGAGGGGCAGACATTACAGTGGGACATTGCCCACTCTCTCTGTTCAAGCAGCTCAGATGAATGTGTCCTTGTCTCCAGATGAACAGCCAGGACGTGGCTCTGGGTTGGGTTTTTTGTCTTTGCCCTGGCCCAGTGCTGGCTGGGGCAGTACCTGGTCGGGCTGCACTCACACGCACATGCCGTCGTTTTGATTCACGCGGGTGCATGGGAGGCTGATGTGGTTTGTAGGGATCGCTGTGTTATCTCACAGGCTGCACAGGGAGGCCTGTAGGCTAGAGGCTGAGGGTCTTCCAAAACTAAGCCTCAAATCAAACAGAGTAAATTAAGCTACGGCATATGCAGCACATCATTTCAGTATTTATGTTTGCAGCCTCCAGCTCCAGTATCAAAAAGCCTTGGAGATGAGTGCAATAAATAGCCAGTTCACAGAGGAGTTGGCAAGATTTATTATGTTTATGATTCTGCACAAATAGCGTTGACAGATTTCTTTTGATACAGAGATAGCTTCTGCACTGAAATCACTGAGGAGAGCTTGGCCTGGGAGGATTCATCCCCAGCTGAAGTCTGTATCATTAGGTGCCTATAATTCCTTGCGTGTTGTGTTTTAAACACTGCCATATAAATGGGCTTTATACAGACAGTGATTTTGTGCTGCCCTTCTGAGATGGCAAACCTAGCATTATCTCTTTGTCTGCAATTATGTGATAATCATTATTGGGTATTTCAGTAGAGTCCTAAATGTGTGCGATGTGCTGCAGTAATTGAAACACACAGAAAGCATCCCATTAAATTTACAGTCTGAGGCTTTGGTACAAGTGCCATGGAATCAATGGGATGCTTTTCCATGATTTCAGTAGGAGCTGGATCTTGCCCAAATAGCGCAAAGCAGCCTCCCACGCTCCAGAACAAATACAGAGAGGCATATGGTTACTGTCAGGGGAACAGGTGGATATTCGTCTGGTTTGTAAAGGAGCTGGAGACAGCTTGTTGCGTTTTGATAAGAAGGTTATTCCAGGCAACTGAAATAATGTGAAAATAGGGAGAACTACAGCACAAGTGTCAGAGGCAGGCATGAGTGAGACTGGGATATGAGGGAGAGGAGAAGCCTGACACAAAGTTATGCAGAGCTTTGGAAATGAGGAGGAAAAGCTCAACCAAATACGTTAAAGAAGTGGAGGGGAAACCCACCATGTTTGAGAGCAAAGGGCTTTGTGGTGGTTTTTGCCAGGGCTTGAGGTATTTGTGGTGGATGGAGGGAACAGGATGGGTGTAATGGGAACGGGGCAGCGTCCTTCTCGGTGCAGAAGGCTGCACAATGGCTGCTGCTGAGATTTATCCCCTTTCTCTCCCCTGCCAGGCATGTGGTTACAGGGAAAAGCAGCGGTGGCAGGGATAGCTGGGGCTGTCACACCCAACAGCAGCAGCCTGGGCTTCATGTCGCTCTAGAGGGCAGAAAATTAATGGACATGGGGAACTGCCTTGCTTCTGCTGGGCTTGAAAACAAGATCTCCTTTCAACCCCTGCCATTCGACACAGCAGGAAACCAAAAGCTTCTGATAGCAGAGATGAGATATGGCTTCAGTGGGACACAACTGGGCACTGGGGCTTGTTCCTGCGCACTTGTCCCCACCACGGAGCTGGTGCTTCAGTTCCGCAAGCACAGAGCATGGTCAGTGCGGCTCACACTGAGCATATTCAGCTCTTTCCTCCGCCTCAGGCTTGGAATCATCTCTGTGTGTGCTGGGACTGGGTGGAGTGGGTTTGGATCAGCTCAGGCTGGGAAACTGGGATAATCTCGCGAAATGAGCAAGTGAAGACATTTTTGTGCAGCAAACCTGAATAAGGGTTAGCCCGTTGTGGTGTGGTGAGATACTGGAAATGCTCAAAACAGAGCAAAGATTTATAAAGTGTTGTCATGCAATAGATCCGAGATCTGCTAGAAATCTCATAAAGACTATCACAAAATGTTCCACATAGTAAACTGCAGTGCATAACTTTATAATGGGAGCCATTGTATCGTTGCCATTGCATAAAGGCAATAAAATGTAATTAAATAAATGAAGAATCCTGTGTGTATGAGAGAATTTTGTAACTGGAACTCCTTGTTTATACTTGCTCAGCAATTAAGCTTCTGTGATGCTAAAATAGGAACGTTAATAATTTGGAAATGCTAAATCAGCACCACAGCAGTTATTCTTCTAAAGGATGTGTTTGGAAAGTTATTGAGAGAGATAACTGATCCTTGTTGCTATTATTTTATTAACTCAGGAGTAGCTTATAAGAGTCCTCTCAAGTATTTATCTGATGTATCTGCCAACCCCAGGAACTATCTCTGTGTGAACAAGGCCATGTTTCTCCCAGATAAAGTGCTAACCAGTCACTCTTGTGGCAATAGGTAAAGAGAAAACCTGGCAAAAAATCCTTTCATGATCATGGCATGGAGGCTCGTTAGTGCAAAGATACTCTTCTGTGCTCAAAGAAAGGGTTGAGTTGCTTGTCTTTGAAACAGAATTTTCGTTTTATTCTGAAACTTGAAGCCAAGAGCAAAGCATAAAATCATCCAGTGGACTTTCTAGTTGTAGGAAATCCTTGCCTCCCTGTGTGAGGCCGTGGTAGGGAAGTGAGCCAAGAGCCCGTATTGCTCTGCCAGCTCGCACAGGGTCCCTGTCACCGGGTGCTCGCCACGAGTTTCTGTGGGCACACCAGAAGGGGCCTTGGGCTCACTGGGTCCAGCCGCTCTCCCCAGAACACCAGTAATTAAAAAGGCAGGGCATGAGATGGCCTGGTGTGTACCTGCATCAGGCAGATCTCTGTTTGCTTGTCGTACTTATTCAGGCTTTTGTAGTTCCTGCGAGTAGCTGGGCAGTGCCACACAATAGATTTTTTTTTTTTAATTGCAAAAAATATGCAAGATGCCAAGAAGTGGGAAGCTGTGCTCGGAGGATGCAGGCGTCAACGGTGCAGCGTGAGCTCCCCCTGCACGCAGCCGCCGGGAAGTCCTCCCTGTCCCCAGCCTCTTCCTCCCTCCTTCATGTGATACACCTTAACTTAGATCACCTGGGAAAAAACGCGCGTCAGTTATTTAAGCCTTTTTTAGAGTCCAATAAGCACAGATCATTCGCAGGAGATGTCAAGTGGGTGAGTGATGTCCTTGCAAGCTCTCGGGACCGTGGCTTCGTTACATCCTCAGCCCATCTTGGTCTCCCCAGTAATAGATGCTGCAGCCCCAGGGTACAGCAGTGAAGTCCCAAGTAAGTCCTCCTTGCCCTTCTGCTCTCTCCCTTGCCAGCAACAATACAATCAGAAATGAAAATTGGCATCTAGATTATCCAGCACAGTAAGCATAACAAAATATTTACCCAGGTACTGCATTTCAGCAAGGTGAGAGGTTTATGGGTTCCCATTTGAAGGTGAATGGTGGCTGAGAGGGCAAAGCCACAGATCAGGAGTAGCTGGGTGATCTTCTCAGCTGGGACAGAAGAGGGCTGACAGCATAGTCTCAACAGAAAAATCATACAGCTATATAAATGAAAGCATAAGGTAGCTGGAGTGATAAGCAGCCTAAAGGAGAGGACCTGTGGACCAGATCTGTTCTCTGAATGATGTGAGATATTGTGTGAGTTGGATGGCAAATGTTAGGGAAAGGAATACTGCATCCATATAAAATGTAATTAGTTAAATACATTTTTTTAACTTAAAGTAGGACCATTTATGGTGTGACTAGCTAAGTTACTGGTTCCATAATTGGTTCTGGCTATCCTTTTTTAATGCAGAAGACCTGCTATGTGCCAAATTCAGTGTAGTGTTTCTGGGTGATATAACTGGCACACGCAGCTCCTGTCCAGTTTAGAAGCACAGTAACAGCTGCCCCTCCAGCAGTGCACGTGTGGTATAGAAATGTCACAGAAGTTAACTTGGGCTGCCAAAGTGGAGTAGTTGGAAAATGTTCCTATAAGGAAAGCAACAAACACATTTGGCTAAAACCTGCCCGTCTGGCAGTGCCTGCACACATCCTTCCCCGGTAGTCCAGGTGTGTTCTGGGATAAATTGTTGCTTTTGGCCTTGTGCACCAAAGCAGAGCGCAGCTATCCCATGCTCAGGCCCGATGCAGAGGGTGTGCAAAGGCCATGGTCAGGGTCTGTACCGTGCACATTCATGGAGTTTTGCTTTCCAAGAGGGGGGCTGACTCTGGATGGCTTCCTCACACTCAGCCGTGGAGTGCTGCCATCGAACCCCTCGTCTCTCATTTCCTATGAGCACCTGGACTCCGCACCGGACAGCACCTGGTTGGTACCAGCTCTGTCCTTGCGGGACAAAAAAAGCAAGAGCCCACCAACCCGCCTCTCAGTCCTGGGCTCTTTCCGAGCCATCTCCCCCTTTCTACCAAATTGTGTCTGAGCAGTTCTGGTTTTGTCGTGTCCCAGCCAGGCCCTCTCTGCCGGCAGAGGTCACCAGCCCCATCTCCACGGCCGTCCAAGGCGGGGGAGTGATGAGGTGCCCTGGGAAAAAGGGTTTGCTTGGAAGAAAAAAAAAAAAAAGGAAGAAAGAAAAAGAAGTGTTCAAATTAAATCCGAGGAGGAAGATTGGTAAATAAATTGATGTGTGTGGAGCATTGAGTGGGGTTCCGAGGGCAAAGCTCCCCAGGTTTTCTGCTCTTCTCAGGGCAGGAGGAGGGTGTTAGTGGTGCACTTCAGGGGCTGGGAACACTTCTCGCTCTGCCAGAGGAGCCTGGAGATCTCAGTGACAAGTGACAAGTGCAGGTCAGAGGGGCTGTGTGTGGGGTGGCACAGAGATGGGCAGGCAGCACCCCCCAGGACAAGGCTCACAGGATGCAAAGAGCCTGAGGGGAGCATTTCTGCTGCAGCTACGCTTTTGATGGCAGCAAGTACAAATAACCAAAACTGTTGCAACCTCACTTTGTGAACAGGGTGAAATTATTCTGTTTTAGTAATGTTTCCAGGAGGTAAGAACTGATTTGATTTTTTGAAAAAATTAAGCCTAATGGGTAAAATTGTTTTACCTAAGCAAAACGATATTCATTTATATTACCAACAATGAAGTGGTACCTGGGAGTTGCAGAAATGACAGCCTTTTGTATCTTTCATCCACAGTGATTCCCTAGTTAAGAGCGAAATGTTCATCCTGATGCCCCAAACACGCCATCTCTAATATTTAGGTCTAGCTTTGGCAATCAGAAGAAGCAGCTTTGGTTTTGAAAAGTTCAAGGGAGGTAAAGACCTGCACCATGAGGAAGATATTTAGATCTCAGCAACAGGAGATCTAAACATTTATCCCTGCCTAACTTTCTGAAATAAGCAGCGACATAAGGAGGAGCAGGAGTGGGAGGTGTGTGAGGCCGCGTGATCCTTTCCTTCTTACTCAGCCCTCTGGGACACTGCCTACCAGTTATTCTGTTGGTAATAACAAATAACAGCATCTCTTGATTCTCCTCCAAGAATTTTGAAGTGATTGCACTGGGATTACACATTGTCCCTGGGTTACAAACAACCCCACAGAAAAACAGGATTATGTGGACCTCTCAGTTTAAACCATTGCGAAGGACCGGCCTGTAAGATAAAAGAGACTTTCATTCCTGGAAATCGGGATTTCCGGAGGCCAGGGCTTAGCAGACTCTTCCACTGGCGCTGGTGTAAGCTGTCCCTGCCCTGCACCCCTGGTGTGGAGGCTCTACTGGGCCACTGCCACATGTGTGGGGCCACCAGGGCACCCCACAGCTGATGCTCCCCATTCCCACTAACAGTGGATGCTGTGCGCTAATATGCAGCACCAGGGCTTTGCACCAGCCTGCTCAGGTCAATAAAGGTGCAGAAAAAACAGTGCTAGGCAACACATTTTGTTTCTCCTGCCTCTGGTGTTGGTGGGGCCTCCAGCCAGGGCTCTGCAGGGTATGGGGCACTGCTGTGGATGTTTTTGCAGTGCTCTCCCAGTTGTCCCCAGCACCTCCCTGTCAGTGCAGTCGAGGGTCAGGAGAGGGGCGGGGGGGGCTGCTCTTTCAAAGGGGCACATGCTTGGTCTGGACACCCAGATGTACCAAGGGTCCTGGGCTTAGTGAGCTCCTTTCTTGCTTCACTTCTAAACACCACAAAAAACTTCCTCGGCCCAAATTTTTCATCAGCGACACTTCTCTCTTCTTCTCTTATGAAAAGGCATCTGTCACGGACCACTCATGTGGGAAGGAGGAAATTCTCCAGATACCTACACTATCACCCAGCCCTGCTGTCCACACGGTCTCCCTGATTTGGTTCCCATCACACACATGAAACACCAGCATCCATAGGGGACCCTAATTCCCATCAAAGTGCTTCAGCATTTGCTACTTGAGACTCTCATTCATCAGCCTCCATCCCTACTCCCACATCAACCCACAGCAGCTGCAGCTCCACAGGCTGAGGGTGGGGCTTTATTAGGGTTTAATTAACTGTGATCTGGTCCTCATCAGAGGCAGTTTGTGCTGTGAGCTGCTCAGACCCATGAGAAGTTTGGCCTCAAAGATCGTCTCTGGTCCTCACAGGTCCTACCTGGACAATAATGTGTACGAGGTGCATAAAACTGCATATGTTGGCACTTGTATGGCGGTAAGGTTGAACCCTTCAGAAACATTAAAGCCACACTTAAAGATTAATGATTTTTCATCTGTCCTGACCCTGGGGCAGTAGGCGGTGACACCCATCCAGGCAAAGTCATGCTGACGAAACACAGTGAGACGGACAAATCGCTAAAGCAGTGTTTAGCATCTTTTCCTGTTTTCTCTATGCTGTGTAACATTGCCCAAGTGTTTTAATGCAGATTCTCAGGGAACATAAATGAGCACAGCTCAGCTGGCTTCTGGGGAAGGAATTTGTTTCCTGGGAATTTGGTACTGCAGCTTAACTCCTTGTCTTCAGCACAGGGCTGCCAATCTTTTGTTGTTGAAGGATGTTGAAATGTACTGTTGTTATTATTGATTTAATATTATCCAATTTGCAGCTTCTGCCTCAGAGGTTTTATTCTCAGGTTTGCCTATTACTTTGATATATTTAGATAAATATTGTAACAAAGCACTCATTTACTCTCTCATCACCCGGTCGATTGGAAGTGCTTTGTATGATGACTGTAGAGAGCTCTATGTTGTGTTTTAATATTTTTAATTTTTCTGTGCTAAAAGAGTTGATGATAACTAAAAGTGAGGAATATATTTTTCATTTATTATTTGAATTCTTTTCATTGCAAGGTACCAACAAGGCATAGCATACCAAAAATAGCATGGACAAAAACAGTTTGGCTACTTAAAAAATGCCATGAGAGATTAGCACAGTATACATAGACACAAACCATATGCACACAAGAAAGAAACAGGACAAATCAAAACAGTTTTAGCAGGTAAGCACCCACACAGCGGCATGTGTCATATATCAAAGAGGCACAGACTGTAAAACCGTCCCACAGTTTGCAGCGAGTAGAAAGGCTCCCAATAAAAGCTTGATCGTCCCTCCTCTTCGGTTTCACAAGCTGTCCTGGATAGTGATTGCAAAATTGAGTTGTAAGCATCAAAAGGAGACTGGAGTCATCCTAAACCATGTCTATAGGTTTCTCTGGGGTCTAGGAGGCTGAGAGTAGTGAGTGCTTGGGAAGTGCAGGATTCCTGCTCTCTTGGGAACTTCTCTTTGCTCCATATATAGAGCTCATATGCACACTCTGAGGTAAAATCAGATACCACAAGGGGAATTCTACTTTCCTCCCAGCATCCATAACATGTGTCATTCCTAATTCTCACTAAAAATACTAAATAATACTAAAACATAAGCTAATTGTTAACTGATTAAAACCTGAGAGGAAAAACAATAAAACCCATTTTTGTGTATGTACACACACTATAGTAACATAATAGGAGAGAAAAGTGTTATTTATTATTTATGTGTTTTTCCAGCTTCCAACTGTTTTGACTTGATTTGGGGGTCTTTCACATTTTAATTTCCCGGAGTAGGTGGGCAGCAGTGCTGGGAGGCAATTCCTTACATCCAGGAGGAATATGCAGTGCACTTTTATGGAGAAATTCCTTGTTCGATGGGTTTCCAAAACCGAGATGGAGGTCACTGGCTTCACGTGTGCAGGATGGTCTGTGTTCATGAAGTTCACGGCTTTTGTTACTATGTGAAATCCAGAATTGGTTACAGAATCCTTTTTTAACGTTAAACTTGTCCATTTACCTCCTGTCTGTGGGAATTCACTGATGCCCAAGGGTGGCATTTCTCTGTTTAACAAAGGTACGGGGAAAACAGCAAGTGTCTTTCAGAGGTCCTGGTACTTGGAGTCACTCAGCTGACCCTGGTGGAAAGACGTGATATACCTTAGGGCATGTCAGTCTGAGAAAGAGTTGGGTCAAAGCCTGTACAAATTAAGGTCACCTCAGCTGGAAATTCTGCAAAACATTGAGCAGCTTGGACTTGTATTGCTCCAGCTCCGGGACACAGCTCAGCAGGAGCAGGTCCTCAGTGCGTGGGGAGATTTGAGACAGTTGGGGCTGCTCAGCTTACCGGGGCACATCCAAACCTGGCACCTCCCTGGGTACAACAAGATCTCTTTCAGCGCAATTAGGACTTGGGTTACAGCCTGGTTTTGCTGTGTAATTATTAGTATTACTGCAGCATTATCAGACCTGGATTTCACCGCTGCTCTGGTGGATAATCCTTACAATTGGGGAAGGAAAGCCTGCTGCTCCGCCCTGGCCTCAGCCCTCAGCCTCCCACACCTGCACCCGCAGCGGGCAGAGCACAGGACTTGCCACCCCAACACGTGTTTGCAATATCTTCTGTTTGCTGAATTATCTGCTTTGGTGAAAACGAGATGTGAGAATGAGCCAGGGCAAAGGAGGAGATTTTTAGTTCAGCCCTTAACCAGGGTTGAAGAATACTCACAAAAATTAGCCAAAAATATTTGCGTTTCCTGCCAATCCCTCTCAGTGATTTCTTTCTTTCTCTTTCTTGGAGGGGAAAAAAGATTTACACAAAGCTCCGTCTTTAGGATTAGCTGTCTACAGGCAGCTCTTTGTATTCAGCTGAATTTAGGATTATGGCTGAGCCATAAAAGGGGAGAAAGGTGACACTGGAGAGTTTCTGCAGCAGTAAATCCTGAAATATTCAGGCCCATGACATTTCTGTAGCTGGCAAATGCTGAGCAAGATATATCTGGTCGACACAGAGGCCCAAACCTGGTTAGATTTCACAGAAGAACCTGCTGTGGGTCTCAGGTTTGGGTGGCATCATGTACATTTAAAGAGATCCTTCCAGTCTGATACTACTTATGCAAGTGAGGCTCATATGAGCAATGAATTTTAACTGCAAAATTCATGGGTTTGGTGTTCAGAGGCAGGAAGACAACTTGAGCTGTGGTTTCTCCCCATATTTAATGAGTGTTATTAAGAAAAAATCTTCTACTTGGTCAGATGCATCCAATGATTCTTTAAAAGGCTTTGGATGTATTTAACAGAGTACCAGAGCTCACCACAAACAGGAAGAGGAAAAAATTTATTAAGTTTGAGGCTTTGTCACCATGGTGACATCTATTTGAGTTTGGAAGTTGCATCAGTTGGAGCTCACAAATTTTTCTTTTCCTGTCATTAAAATCATGCCTCTTATTCTCTCAGTTACCTCCTCCTTCTCTTCCTACCCCACAATGACTGCACTTGAAAGCTAGATTTTCTTTCAGTGGAAAAAAATGCAGGATAAATTACCTTTATCCGTTACAGCAAGATGCAACTGGTGCAGTCCATAGCTAAGTAGACCTTATGTATAAGTGCAAAAAAAAGAAAAAAATGTCTCTCTTCTCCTGTGCGAAACAATTTAACAGCTATGATCAGACATGTCCAAATGTGAGAGGTCTTTAGCATCCTTTAGTAATCACAGAGCTGCCTGCATTCACTCCTCCAATGACTCTCTGGATTAGGTGGAGTTCACAGCAGAGATGAATTGGACCCAGTAAGTACATCAGTGGTCTTTTGGGTTTGCTTTACATAGCACACAAAGAAGGTCTTCAAAAGCTTGTGGTACAACATCACCTTGACTTCAACTCTCATTTTAATGGCTACTTGGAAGATGACAAAGACCACACTCACTGGGAGACTGCTGTAGGGTGAGAAGCCTCAAAACCACATGGCCAAATCTAAGCATAAGTGAAGTCTACGCAGCCCACACAACTGCAGTGGCAGCTGTCAAAAGTATGCCAGAGACAGCCGTGCTCCTGACTGACAACTGGAGGGTAGAGAGTCTGAAGCACAACTTAAAGGAAAAATGTTCCTTTGATAGATATCCGAAATTGGTTACTGCTTCCTTTCAGGATGAGCATGCTGTGCCCAGGGAGATGCTGATCATCTCTTGAAACAACACTGCAATCAGCATGGATTGATGGTGTGACAGGACCCATGATCCATAAACAACAGCACTTAAAGCAATTGGTTTTGGTGAATTTGGGTGTTTGTTTAACTTGTCAGAGGGAGAAGCCAAGCTGTGGTTGAGGTGTAGAGCTGGGACCAGATTTATCCATGTGCTAATGGTTTTCTGGCCACTGAGAAGCTTGGTCTTAAACAGCATAAATTCTGCTTTTAGAAGGAATTTTCTTCCCTGCAGAAGGACCGGCATCACACATCAACCCTCCCTGCCTCAGTCTGTGCTCACAATCAAGTTCATTTTCAGTAGCATGTGTTTTATTAAATTTGGCTGTGAGAATGTCACCAATTATGAAGGGAAAAGCAAGAGTGAAGGTTAGAGGGGAAAGGTGAAGGTTAAATTCATTCATGGGTTTATGGGGCAGTTTGTCCTCAAATCAAAGCCAGGCATTCATGTCGAGCTGCATAAACAGGAATAAACCCTCATGTGAAACTCACTTAAGAAGCAAAAACCCATAAGAATGTTTGCCACAAAATATCTGCTTTCTTCTCCCTTCCCCTCCTCTCAGCCTCAAGAAAGGAGGTTGCTCAGAGTGTGTTGCTGTCCTGGACAATGTGGTACCTCAGAAGATAAAGATGGACAACTCCCTGCCCATATACACACATTCATGCTCAAGAGGCAGCCTGTGGCCTGGCCAGTGTAGGATCCCTGAGCAGAGGCACATGCCCAGTGCTGGGGTGAGGGGACCCATCCCGGTGCTTCTTGAGGTGTCCAGTGACGTTTTTCCTCAGTGTCACACTCCATAAAGGGTTTAACTCAAGGCAAAGTTGTGGGAAGGAATAAGAAAACTGGTGAGAACATTTTTTAAAAAGCAAATCAACCTCAGATCCTCAGCTACCTTTTATTTACCAAACAGAAGAAGTTTCTGTGTGATACACTTCTTAAATTATAGGTTTTCCATTTCCTGGCATCCTAATAAAGTCTAGATGAATGATGAGAGAGTCTGCTGGGAGAATGAGTAAACATCTCCTACTGTCTGGAATGCAAGACGACTACTGTCTTATCCTTTGATACAGATTGTTAAGATAAAATTACCCTATATATCAACAGCACTGTCAATGAAATTAGAAAGGGCATTCTACCTCCAAGCTGCCTGGAAGGTCTGAGGAGAGAGGAGGGAAGGCAGCTGCTTCTCTGTTTATTTTGGTTTTCCATTTTTTTTTGAAAGAAAGAAAAGGGCTTGATTTTGGGTTGTTTTGACTTTTCTTTTTGTTTGTTTGTTTGGTTGGTTTTTTTAAAGCAAAGGAAAAAGAGGAGAAAAACCAAGGAGGATGTGTAAGGCAGGGTCTGGATATTTCACCAGCTCTGCACACAGGAGAGGAAAGAAGTTGTGGCTTGGTGAAAATCCTGGCATAGTCTGAGCTGCAGTGGCAGCAAACCTTGGGTGCAAAGGGACCTTGCAGCTGTAGATGTTGCCTTTATACAGAGCTGAGGCTGAGCCAAGAGCACTTCACTTCTGGGCTTTGGACTCCCAGTAAGCTGTACTCAGAGCAGCACCTTCCTGGAGTGCGTTATCCTTAAGGGTGGTCTCCTATGGGGGATGCTGGTGACCAGCAAGCGAGGAGCACCCTGAGATGTTTCACCAACTGCACCTCTCACGTTCAGCACTTGAAAATGCCTACTCTTGGATGTGGTCAAACATAACCAGCGGGTTGAAAAATTAAGAGGTCTTGGGAAGACAGAGGCATATGTGCATGACACATTCCCCAGAGCCTCATTCACATCAGAAGCAAAGCTGACAAGGAACACTTTCCAGACAAGTGTCTTCTTTTCAATTATTTTCAATTCTCTTTAAATAGCCAAGGCTCCTGGGGTGATGCATGCAGGCTCTGCTCGCTCTAATGAGTATTAGCGTGCGCAGTGGGTTGTGCTGGTGGCGAGCCAGCGGCACACAGTGCTGTCCTTCCCGTTGTCTGTGTGTGACTGCTCAGGAAGGCAAAGCAAATCCTGGCACCCCTGTTGACACAAGAGCTGTCCTTGCTCTAGCAGTGGCCTCTCATCCCAGGGAGACTGGCTGGAGAGTGGGAAAGGGTGCAGATCAACATCAAGCTGAAAGAATGGGACATGAGGGTTGGCATCCTGAGAAAATAATTTGCATTTTTGAGAAGACCTAATCTACTCTGATTTCTAATTCAGCTCTGGGAAGCACCTATGGATTTGTGTTTTCTCTTGATTTCCTCAAGACACCTCTCAACCTTAAATTTTCTTCTGTGGTTTGCCGCATTTCTGTTTCCCCTGCTCTATGTGCTGCTGGACATTTGTCAACTACAGTTTTAGAAGCACCTTCTTGCACATCCCTGTAATCGACTAACGTGTCTCTAGTGTCTTTTTTTTATAAAATCTTGATGCTGTTGCAGTTGTACTGGTCTTTAGAGAGAAACCACCGGAGAAGATCTAATTCTCCCAGAAATTATTTTCTGGAAATGTGAGTCTCATGAGCATGCACTTGATTGCCATAATACTAGAAAACCATCTATATTATCTGTCTGTACTCAGGAGAAATCCAGTGTTGACTTGTTTTCCTTGTAGTTAGGCCGTGTTGCCAAAGTAATTACCTGGTTTAGACTTGTTATATTAATTGTATCTTCAGCTGTCAGTACTCTTGAATCCTATAGCCATGAGAATGGGATCTAAAACTTAATTTCCAATGTCTCTATGCCACACAAAATTAACTCTCTGCTCCAGACACTCCCCTGGATGATCCCTGTGATGAAGGAGGTGATGGGCTGTGGTGCAGCTCCAGGGTTTCTTGTGGAGGGACAGGGCACTTGTGCAAGTCAAAGCTGTCCTCATCACTTACATGTCCTCTCTTTTATCCATGTCAGCTTCTGTTACAAACTCACTCCTTTGCCTTTTCTTTCTCTGTTTTACCAAGCATGTTGTTTTGCTTCATTTTTTTTAAAGTTGTTTTTCCATTTTTGAAACCAGACATTTCACGCTTAGAATATTTTTGTTTTGAAATCAAAAATAAATTTAACTGAAAAGAATGCCAGAGAAAAGCTGGAAATAAAAAGCTGAGCTTGGGTGAGAAATGCTTTTGGATTTGCAAAAGGTTCCTCAGGTTCCGCCATCTCATCTTGTAGTGTGTCAGAAACGTTACAGGTTGCTTTCATGCACTTGTGTGTGTGTACATGCATATACATATCAGAATTTTCTCTGACAAGCTGTAGGGCTTTGCTACAGATTTTCCATCCCAAACCATGTCAAGAAGAAAATATCTTAATGCTCTATTCACAAAATACTTTTGGCCTGTTTCCATTTGAATGTTATGCTTGTTTGCATAGGCAATTCATAGGGGAGTTCATAAAACCTCTTTTTGCCTAAATTTCTGAATGCCTGCCCACTTCACGGGCTTAAAATAAAATTACATTGGAAAAGAGACTGTTTTGGGATGCATACATTTGGCACATATCCTTTAAATAACTCAGATATGTTTTCAAAGGGGGAAGTTTTTCCTATGGGCTGAAGGACACGTTTGTACCACCTACTACTTTCTTCAGCTCCAAAACAGCCCTAAGTAAATAGTTGAGGTTTTTGCAAACTCAATGTTTCCAGCACTTGTATCTTCCACTTAGAGAGATCCCTCATTAAAGGACAGCCTTTTGCTTTAATTCTCGCTGCTTGGTTCCAGCAGGAAGCTGTTCTCCTACCTCCGTTCCCAGCCTAATATGGGGATAATGGGGACAAGCCCGCTTTTCGCAGTCCTGCTGCCCAGCCCCATGCCGTGGTGCCAATAATGGCCAGCAGAAAACGGATGTTTGTCTTTATTAATCATACACACACAATCTGCAACTTGAACTGTCTACAGAAACGCATGGAAAAAGTGCAACCTGACCACAAAAGTATTATTTTATAAATAAGGTCCTTTAGTAGTAGTTAATTGAATACACATTTTGCTAGATTCATGGAACATTTAAAAACTATCATATCTGAATTGACTGACTGAGTTCATGTTACATCTCCAAATTGCCAATGACCATTTTGCCTTGCAACATCAGACCTCGGCTTCAGAAATCTAGCTCGAGGGCCTTTTTTAAGTACATGGCGGGGTGGGGGGTGGGTTCTAATAGAGATTGATTTAGTGTATGTTTAATGGCCCCATAAATCACTCAACATGCCCAACTTGCATACAAATTCTGCCAAAAAAAAAGTTTTCAAGGAAGCAGATGCCTTGTTCTTGGAACGAATTTGCCTTGCTCTCTTCATGTGCGTGAACCCACCGTTTCAAGATCCTCCTTATAAAAATGTTCTGCTCTCCCAGGTCTGAACATTGGTCATTTTTTCTGGAACTGCTCTCTTACTGTGCCAAGTTAAACTCGGGCAATTCCCCTGCTGTGCCCGTTCTGTTCTAGCGCCTTTTAGATCAGCAATAAATAAATTCATTGTGCATTTCAACAAGAAGAATAAGAAAAAGCCGGAGTAGCATTGTGTTTGCTTTTGTGAAGATCTGTTGTTTGCAAAGTACTGTGCCATCAAGTGGCGTAGGTCATTTTTCATTACCCCACTGAGGATGCAGCTCAAAGCAGAGGATTATAGAAACTCATTTCCTTTGGTTAAGGAAAAGAAAAAAGAGTTAACATTCAATAAACTCAGGGGCTATGACGCAATGTGGCCCGCAGAACCTTCCGAGTGGAACTGTTAATAGCTTCCTTTCCCAGGACGCAGGTTTGCCCCATTCACTTATCGACTTTGATGCATTAGTAAAAGAAAATATCAACCCCTCATAACTCTCAGAAATGATACAATACATCACTTGAAAGTAAGCTAGGATCAACACGTTGTTAACTGTTAGATCTCTCGAGTCAAAATTAATGATAGGTGTTTTGCACACAAAAAAATGAATGTTAAAAGCCTATTTAAGCTAACTAAAGACATCCATACAACATCAGGGTTGAATTGGAGGTGATTTCCTGCAATGCAGCTGTTATAAGTTTATCAGTCTGCGGGTGGCAGTAACCAGTAATCATAACCAGATTGCAGAAGGGTGGGATGGAACTTATCTTTAAATAGAAGATCGAACTAACTAGCTAACTAAAGAAATCTGGTTGAGAACTAAGTTCATGGTATTATTCACTAGAACACCCAAGGGTCTGGGAGAAGCCAGTTTTCTGTATATTTTAAAGAAATGAAATTATTCTGAAGGTTTAACTGCTAGGCAGGGAGAAACGAAGGTTCATAATGATTAACAGCAGACCTCCTGCATTTTTGTACTCGCAACATTTACACAATAATGATAGCTAATAAGAAATGGCATTAAGAAATGACTTCAACTTTCTCCGCTGAGATGTAGCCATGGGCTGTTGATGAACTTTTAGCTCATTCTCTTCTGACATGGAAAGGAAAGATCTGAAACATAGCATATATTTCAAGCAGAAGAGCGATTGAAAAAATTCCAAGAAATCTCTCTGAAGAGCCAAAGTGTTGCACTGTGAGACAATGCCTCTGGGCAATTACCGCCTGTTAGTTTTAATGCATCTCGAATTGCTTCCGTCTGCAGCTAATCTGACCACTGGAAACAGTCACTTTTGCAATGCCCTTTAATTTCTCTGATTTGCGCGTGGGCAGTATCTGTTGATATTAATATGAATGTTTTCCGGATTGAATTAGAGAAAACAAGACAAGCTTTCAAAGTTGCATCAACTTGCTCTGAGAAATGTGAACTCAGGAGCGTGTACGAGGCAGTGGCAAACCATGTGGATGATGTAGGTCTGTCCTAGATCGCTGTTGTGCAAACACGAAAAGGAGTGACAGAGAAGTCCTGCTGGATCTTCAGATCTCCCCAGCACCACTCAACAGTCTCTTTAGCCCTCTTTGTTCTTAATTTTGCCAAATACTTGGCCTTTTCTGGGCGCTGCTTCCACCCGTTAGAGCTGCACTTGCGGCCTACCTGGCTGCCCACAGCCAGCGGGGACACCCCTATTTCCTCACTTGCTGACCCACGCAGCCCTGACATTTTACATGAGTGAAAGAATCCCTTAAATAGTTAAAGAGTGAGCCAAAGCCTTCTTCCATCCCAAAGTCATCTGAATGCGTGCTGTGGTTTTAAACTGACTCCTGCCACCTCTCTGTGCTCCCTCCCACAAGCAGCCACCTTGCCATTGGCTTGTGGGAACTGTCTTATATCTGCACTTAACCTGGTTTCTGGAAACTGCAGCCCTGGAGAATTTCAAATTTGCTTTTTATCGAGAACAGACTGAAAAATGGCAACTATATAAAATTCTGACTAAAATGAGTATGTTTTTGAAAATAATTCACACAGCTTTCCTTCAAATTTTGACAAAAGTGTAAACCTAAAATAATTCTTCTCCACGTCTGATGTCTGTACTTTATTTATACAACACCTTTTTGCATAGATTATTGTTTCATTTTTGAGGTGTTTTTCAGCAGTTAAAAGGAAAATTATTTCTAAAACTGAAATACTGAAATACGTTTCAATTAAGACACTCAGCCATTTCCAGTTTTTTCTTTTCTGAATCTTACTCAACAAAACCTCTTAATTATTTCTCTGTAACTGTGGGATCAGCTCACTCTCTTCTTCTGCCTAATGTGACTATAAAACCCTGAGCTGGCAGATCTGCCTATGTGCCGGGCTGTGAAGTGTCACACATATCTGGAGACGTTAAGTGTTCTACTCAACAAAGTAGCAGAGAGAAACCAATTTCATTGCCTATGTGAGGACAGGTGGATGGTGGCCAAACACTTTCCAACTTTTGACCTGCTCTGTGTTTTCCCCGTTGTTATTGCTTTGGCAGTGACCCAACCTGGGTAGTGTAGTTACTGGTCTGGGACAGATGGACTGGGCAGGACCTACAGCCACTCGGTGCCTGCCCTCATGCCTATCTGCTCACTGGGTGCCATCGCTCCTTACCGGGCTCCTTGGCATAAGCTGTGGAAATTTAGACTTTGCATGCTTTACAGCCCATCTCATCATATCAGTTCCTTTAAAAATCCTGTCATATCTGCAAAATAAAAATTTTACAGGCAGGGAGACTAAGACACTGATGGGTGATGGCTCCTGCCCAAAGTTATGCTGGGGATGATGAGAAATAGAGATCAAGACTCCAGATCCAACTCCTTCCATCTCATACTGAGTCGTGTCTTGTTTAAAGTACAGAAGTGAGAGTAGCAATTATCAAAGTTCAAGATAGTATTTTTTTCTGTAGTAGGCTCTGAAATACTCTGTTGCATTAATCATTTACGGTACAGTAAGGGCTGTGTAAAGGCATTGTGTGGCTTAATGCAACCCGTAGGCTCACAAATTCCCTGTTAAAACACAGCCTTGTGAGATTGTGGGAAGCACTGCCTATCTATTTAAACTGGAGGAAAATCTATATTCAGAAAACGGGATTTGGTAAACAACCAGTTAAGTGGTTCAGCCCACTGTCACTCTATCCCTGCTGCATTGCAAAGTGTTGAACTCCTAAATGTGGAACCCAGATGCAAAAATAACAAAGACCACATTAAAGTCATGCTAATCATACAAGCTGTGGCTCTAGAGGAAGATGAGGAAGTGCTTGGGAGACTGATATGGGACTGGGGGAAAGATAGCACAGCCTACAATTGCTTTCCAAATAATGTTTCAAGAAAAAAGGTTTCTGGACCCTTACCAAACCTCCTTGAGCATCTGAGACCACGCACATACACCCACACTGGCAGGCAGGGCTCTCAACTCCTCTGCAAACGTGGGGCTCCCCAGCCTTCTAGACAAGCTTGGGAAAAGGCTATCTTTGGAGCAAACATTATTACAAACCAGTCACAGGATGTAAAAAATCTACCTTTTTACACCAGGCTTGCTAGGGAATCAGTGATTTCACTGGAAACACCCCAGCAAGAGCCCCTGGGGAGAAGGTGACAGGACAGACTTTCCTCCCAATCCCCACAGTGATGTAGGACAAAAAGTACCTCCACAGTGGGGCCAGGCTTGCAGGTGGCTTCCTGTGACCAGCAATGGAGTCTATGAAAGGCTGTGTAATGACACAATACAATTAGGTGAAGGTGAAGGTGAAGGTGAAGGTGAAGGTGAAGGTGAAGGTGAAGGTGAAGGTGAAGGTGAAGGTGAAGGTGAAGGTGAACACCAGCATGCACTTAATAAATGGATGATTGCTTCATCAGTGAGCTCTTTGGAGTTGGAGCCTGTGAGAAGGGCAGATATAGGCTCATCTGTACTTAAGTTGTACCACCTGGGGGAGAGGAAATGATGCCTTGTGACTGAGAAAACCTGATGGGTAAATTATCACCAAATGAGGTGAAAATCAGATGCTCTCAGAACGGACTGAGTTGCAGGACTTTGAATCAGTCCTGAGAAGTTGAGCTAAGAGCTTGGTGTTAGCAGCCTGGTTAGAGAGCGGAGGGTTTGTCCTGAGGAGGTGAGAAGTCTTATGGTCTCTGGTGCAGAAGGTCTGAGCTCTCCTTTCCCTAGAAAGACAAAGTGCTGGTACTACCTTGATGTTGCAGCCTGCTTCTCTTGAGAAGATTCTGTGTGGGGGAAATGAAAAGGTGACATCTGATACCGGAGAGGTAAGCTTTGTCTTTTGTAGCTCTAAATAAAATGGTATTGGAGTGACTGAGAAATATGGCAGTGTGGTTGATGTGAGGGCATTGCTGGAGTGGCCAGAAGCATAGTCAGGAGAAGCTTGGTGTTGGGCAGAGCTGCCACCCCATGTAAGACACAGCAGGTAAGCAGCCTCTTCTGTCTCTACCTGCTGGTCTTCATCCAGCCTGGTTATGAGTCTGGAAGCAGAGGCATTGGGATGTTGGAGCTGATCACTGAACAGACTGTAACTTAAAATACTCTGTGAAGTCTGTGAGAGGAGTTTCTGTGTAGTGTTTTTAGAGTAATGTTATATTAATTATTATTTAAGTGTTTGATTTGCTCTGGCTTCACCTTCTTCTTGGTAATGATCAGAATTGGGGCTGGTTATGTACAAAGACAATTTAGGCAGGTGCTTAATTTGCTGTTGGTGGCAAAATCTGTTTGGCTGTGTGTTTTCTGCCTTGTTTTGCTTCAACCCTCTCTGCTCTACTCATCACCAAGGCTGAGTACAACATAGAGTAGGGGAAGTTTCCTGTGAGCTCTTCCCAACCAGTAGACAAAAATAATCCTGAACTTTTGGATTTTGCTGCTGTAGCATAAAGTTTGCCCTCTAAGGAAGAGCAGGTGTTGCTTTATCCACGTAGGGGACCAAAAGCATTGCTTGGAACAAGGGTTGTGAAATAGAAGTAGGAAGTGATGCTTTGCCTTTGCAAGCAGATTTACTCTTGTCCTCAGGACAGCAGCGCTCAGCTCTGGCCGGTCTGCACCCCAACCCTGGGCGGGATGTGGTGAGCTTTATCCGACAGAGAACTGATTCCAACTTTCTGAGTAATACTGGCTTATTGGAATAAGCCTTCCTTTGATCTTGTAGACAGAAGTCTGCAACAGCTGCTCTGCAGTAGATAAGGACAGTCGCTCTCCAGGCTGATGGTGTTTGGAGATTAGTCCTCGGGATGTTGTGCAATGGAGGAGCACAGCCCATAAAGGCTGGATAGTCCTGTTGGTGTGCGCACCTGCAACTGGGACAGCAGGGTGAGGGAAGGAAGCTGTGTATCAGGGCTGTAGTACACTTGATGTGATGGAAATGAATGAACTTTTGCTTTGCGTCTCTCTCTGCTCTGTACCCACAACTGCTTTGTCTTATGGAGGTTGGGGAGAAAAGCTATTCTTGCCTGTTAAGCCCGAGGCATGTATGCTAAATGTGGAAGTTGCTGTAAAGTAGATTTCTTTTTTTTAATGGAAATTACTTGATTACAATCTCTTCTCTTAAAGCTTTTAGCAAGAAGTTTTCTAAACTTCCAAATAGCCTCACTAAAATGCCTCTTTGTGTATGTCTTAACTTAAGTGTTGCTTTGGTCATGCAAGGCAGAATGACAGCATTCACTGAGAGGAGTGTTTTTGGCAATGCTGATTTCTGGGCTTCCTGCGGGGATCACAAAAACCTGTTGAATAGCTGTATTTTCAGAAGGAAAACAGCTCTGCGTTCTCCCAAAACGTTGGAGGGGATGAAAAATACTCTGTAGAAATGAACTATGTGTGTAGGTCACCATGAGTCCAAGCACTGGTCTTTACGAGGAATGCACTACGTTTCTGGGCAAGCTGCCTAACAGCACGAAGGGCACCTACTTAATGCTTGTAGCAGGGCTGGTGTGGCTTGTGTTGCCTCTTGGCCTTTGTGCGTTGCCCCGTTCTTGGCACTTAATGATGCTGTGAGCTGAGATTCCTCTGACAGCAACACCAGCCCTCCCAGTGAAGAGCAGGGCTTGGCTTTGGAGGCTGCCAGAAGTGTGGGTGAGACTGTGGAAATAACCTTTGCTGTAGTCAAAGGTAGTCAGAAGCAGTGGTGGACATGACTTCACTGTGCCCACTGCTCAGCATGAGTAAGTAGTTCCATGCATTTCCATGCCAACCATTAATTTCCAGATGCAATGACTAGCACGGTATTTTCAATTTCCAGATCTTGTTTGTACTGGCATGATTTAAAATACTTTGTAATTACAGTGATTCCTATAGTTAAACTGCTAAAGCGATACATAGTGCTTGGAAGTTTCTTCTTTAGCTAGCAATTTCAGTAATGACAGTAATTGAGATAATCTATCTTCATGGCCTTGTGGCTTTCAGAAGTACAGGGTTCTTCTTTTTTCCTGTAATACAGCCATACCTATATATAGCTCAGTAGATATCTAGTATTTGAGATATGTTAAAATAAACTCGACTGAGAAATTCCAGTCCCTTTGCCATAGACTTTCTGATGTTGCTCCTTAAGTTAATGCAGTCATGTAAATGAGGGAAGAAAACCAATGGGATGGAGTGGGGAGCTTGGCAAGCACTGGGCACTGGTTGTATTGCCAGGCAGCTTTGGGAGTTTGGGTGTGCTCCAGCAGTGTCACCTCCTTAAATTGTTGAGTGATTGTGAGTATGCTGGGTTTTTCCCTGACCTAAGCAGATAGGATAGAGGTGAAAGAGGCCATGGCACTGTGAGAAACCTGTGGCATTGGCACTAGAGGTTTGCAGCCCTGGGTGTGTGGAGTGGGCTGTCCCCAGAAGGACTTGCTGGTGATGCCTGACCAAGCTCTCCGTTGCTCATGCCAAGGATGAGGAGCCCTCAATGAATACAACTTCAGGCAGCAGCTGAGCATTGTTTTGGCCAACAACTCACAGCACAATACACAGTTTTGGCAGCCAAATGTGACAACCTCCTAATGAATAGGGAAAATCCTTCAGTTTTGGAAGGTGGCTGATTCCTAAAGCTGCTCTTATTTGCTGGTTAAGTCTACTACTGACAGGAACACTCCTAAATTACTGCTGGGAGATACTAGTCAGACAGATCAGAGGCAGACATCTCCCTTGGTGTGCAATTATATATGCTGCTTCCTTTGAGAAGAGGCCAAAGCAAATGGGAAGCAGCAATTAAGGTAGGCACCATCAATGAAGACCTCAAGTATAGGGTATGGTGTGTATCAGTTGTCACTGGACAGAAAAGATCTCTCCTTAATTTGACTGAAGAGAGAAGAGCTATAGCTCAGTATTTTTGTGCACTGATCGAGTAACTGTTAATTTTTCCCAGAAGTTTCTCATACACAGAGGAGGGTGGGAGGGGCAGATATTGATTAAATATTTTATGACATATATGATAGTGTGAAAGCCTGCTGAGTCCCTGACCCAGGAAACTCTTCTACATGTGTGTGTGAGACCTTTGGCAAGTTGCTCGTTCTTACCCTCGCTTCCAAAGCGGGGACCAGAGGTGGAAAGGTTTGTCATGCCTCTGTCCAATTAACCCATGTACCTGCAAGTGCAGGCTGACAGCACTGGGGCTTGAGGTCGCTACTGTCATACAGACAGTAAATAAACTAAAATAATAATATTTTTTTGAAGTCTTAAGCACTCGGAGCAATAAGTGTAGTCTGAAGTTTACAGGAAAGAGCTGTTGAACACACACTACATCATGTCCAGGATGTGTTTGTGTTTGGGAAGTCCTGTGTTTCCCATAAAGCAACAAAACCTCCAGCTGAATCTAGCTGAATTCAGAATCTGTATGTAAATAAAGATTTGTAGTAACAGTTTTCTTTGTGGTAACCTGTGTGTAGGATTGTTTCTGCCACTTCGCAGAGATCTAAAAGCTAAAGTTACACCAAATTGTTGTCACCTAGCTCCAGAACCAGGGAACCTTCACAGATGCATCAAAGCCCAGGTGGCAGCAGGACCAGGGAGGGGCTTCTGTTTGTAGTACCTGTCCATGTCTGCAAGGAAGTGGTGGGGCAGGTGTTTTGGAGACTTAACAGAGATGTTGAATATGTTCGACCTTTCTCTGTAAGTATGTAACTTATGAGGTTAGCCCCCTCAGCAGAAATACTCAGTTTGATCCTCAAAAAACTGTCATTTGGCAAAAGGACAGTATGCTTACTACTTCTTTATCTCTATCCATGCTTTTTCTTAATTGTATGTACACAAACATATGTATTAGAAACATGTAAACACATGTGCATACATGGCTGCAAGGGTATTCAAAGCACAGCCATGGTGAGGACTTGCCAAAACAGGCTAAGAACTGGAAAAAATCAGGCAGTTCAGGAAGATCGCTTGAAATTAGTGGTGGAAAATAAACATCAGAACGGTTGGAGCTGGCTCATCTGCAAGTGTTAAAAGAACCATCTGTGCCTGCCTCCTCAGTGTTTGGTCCTCTTCTCTGCAACCATCCAGTACAATCAGTGGCTCTCCATCAACTTCTCTTGGATGTCTTCCTCCTTGCTTGTGTCCAGTGGACCGCCTCCATTCTCTGATAGCGTGATCCTTGATGCTGTCAGGTTTTTTTAAGGGCCTTAGATGCTTGGTAGTCTCAAGCTTACTGCTTTCTCCACCAATGGGAAAACTATATCCTGCTGCCATCAAGAAGCAGTGGCAATGGCAAAGCTTGTTAATGCTTGCTTTGCTAACAAGGAATAGGAAGCATTACTTTAAGCCTCAGAGCCCCCTGGAAAAACAGTTTCCCTCAAAATAGAGGAGGGCTGCTCTGTCACCAGATGCCGGGTGCTATGCTCATATCTATGTCTGCAAAGTGCTCCTGCTGTAGGGACATCTGCATCCCAGGTCTCTTCTTGAAAGCCTGTAGCTTTTGTAGTTCTTTGGTAGTTTGCACTGAAGGTTTTTAATTTGTCTCAGTGTACCCACAGATAAGGGATGTTGTGTTTTGCTTGCAGTGTCATAAGGAATATCTGCTCTTACAGACTGAATGTAAATCCTGTGTTTGATCAGCCAAGGTCTGACCTGGAGTGAGGTGAAGCTGGAGTTACTGCTTTTGAGCAGAAGTCCCTCCAGCAGCTTTCAAAGGGAGCTGGCTGCTATTCCTGAAAAAGACTGAAATGGTTGCAAGATCATGACTCAGGTGGGGGAGGTACCTCAACCTAGAGCCTAGACTTTATCTCCAAGCACATGAACCTCATTGAAGGTCCTTTGATACCTTATCCTCTTCTGAGGACTCAGTGGAAGGGACCACACTGTACTGTCTCTATCATACACTGGTATGGATTATGAAGAGCTTTGTTTCTTCCTGTAAAACAAAAATACTAACTTTAAAAAAATATCTGGAAATAAACAGTTACATGATCCACTGAAATTCATAACAAAAGACAAATCGAATCCTTCATGCTGTGTAACAGCCATAAATAAAGGCTTTATGGCTGAGAAGTTGTAGGCAATGTTCCAGCAAAATCAGATTTATTCTTTCCCCACCCCCTGCTGTATAAATCTCTGGAAATGGAGGTTCCGAGGACCGTTCTGACACAATGTTAACTACAGCTTCTTAAACCAGACTCCCTGCCAGTATTTATAGTTCGCATTCTGTGCGTGGTATGTGTGTATATAACTGCACCAGCTTTTACAGTTGATTTCTCAGTAGTCATGTGAAACCAAAACAACTGATGGGCTGAGCTTTGGATCACTATTGCATTTCTCCAATTTAAAAAAGAGGTGGGGGGAGTTGGAAGAAGTCTGCCTTCTTATTAGGAAAGAGATCTCTTGATTGAAGTTGCTCTGAGCCAATGATGGCCCAGCCCCTGTGAGTGTAATGTTCCTTCTCACCAGAACCACTGGGTTTCTGGAGGAACTCTGTGAGATGGATTTCAACACCTGGTTGTACAGTTGTGAAGTGAGTATCTGCATGCTTTCTTTTCACAAATGCCTGGGCCCCTCGTCTGTTTGCTGTCCACTCTGAGATGTATTTCATGAGACCTCATTTCTATATCCCAGGAGTGGTCAACCAAGTCCTAAAATTGTGGTCCAGCCAGGTCATTCCCTGTTAAGGAAGAACAACTTAATTCAGTGGATTTAAGTGCTAGATTCTAGCTTTGGGAGCCAAATATTAGTCAGCAGTGGCAGTAGATCACTGTGAGAAATGAATAAACAAATCTGAAGCAAAACTCTTCATATGTCAGTTTTGGAACTGCTGAGTATGTTGGTTTGTGCTCCTTTCTTTTATGCTTGGTATATAATCAAAGATAGAAGCTAAAATGAGGAATTTGTTCTCATTAAGCGATTGCCCAAATATCTTTCTTTCAGAGCTGCTGACCAGTGCTTCTGCCCAAGCCAGCCAGATGTAGAGTCATCGACCTCTCCAGTCTTGTCTACAGCTTGTTATAAATGCTGAACAAAATGGGTTAAATTGTTGGGACCTGAGAAATTATATCTTTGAGCCCTGACCCTTCATAACTGAATCCAGACACTGAACGTCTCTGCTTCCATGTCTTTTATATGAAGCACCTGACACAGCAGCGACAAATAATGAGGGAATAAATCCAGCAGCCTGGAACAGTTTGCCTTCATTAGCCAAGCCAAAGGTCACCTTCCCAGTGTCACCATCAGTGTCTGGCTGCTACCAGGGCCATTGCCCACTCTAGATCTTAGGAGAGAGATCATGGCATGGAGGGGATGGTGGGAGCTGGGTCAAAAAGCTCCCAGTGTCTCTGTGGGGCTTTTTGTACTCTACAAGCACAGTGACATCCCAAACCTGTACGTGCTGCTTTAGAAATTCAGTGTAAACCTGAAGTCCTGGGCTTGAGCTGCAGGTGCTGACAGGCTAAAGCATAACAGATCTGCTAAGACCCTGGCATCCCCTCCCTCTTTCTTGAAAGCTGCTTAAAATAAAACCATTAGCCCAAAGTTATCAGCAGCACAGAGCTGCGAAGGCAGGAGTCGCTTCAGCTTCCCATTCAGACAAAGCAAGTGTATGGTTTTAATTATGGGTGAGTCCATGGATGTTGTGCTGAGTACAGCCACTCGCCCCCTCCCAGTTCCAGACACAAATGCTCCGTTCCCCAAATTGCTGCCGACTGGCCTGGGATTGGGTTTTATTGCGGACAAGCAAGCCAATTCTTTGAGGGCGAGGTTAATTCAAGCAGTCCCATGTAGAGCCTCATCCTGCAAATGGTTAAATGCTCAACCACGCCTGCAAAAATGAGTTAAGTGCGAAGCTGCCTTTCTGAGGGTTTGTGGGACCAAGGCTGCAGCCCCCTTTTCTCCCCGTTTTCCCAGTACTTTTTCCCTGATGGGGGTGGGGGGGAAGGGGACATTGATAAAAGGAAAAGAGGACAAGTCAGTCAGATTCAAGTACAACAAACTCGAGCTGTCTAAAGATTGTTATCTTCATTTACAGAATTGAAACATCAGGAACCTATTAATTGAAGAAAACAGCAGATTTATCCCAAAGTGGGAAACCTCACAGAATCAAAATATCTCTCCAAATATTAAAATTAAGAAGTCTGCTCCTACTGCCTGGTCAGCAAACAGACTCTAAGAAACAAATCAATGTGTTAAATGTGTGTTAACCAAAACTTCTGATCTTTTGTAGTTACTGATCTAGGAATACAAATTGTACTGCATTAAGCAGAAAAAAGGGAATATTTTTATTTAAAACAGAGTAAGGCAATGTGGCTGTAATAACCCATTTGTGTTGCTTTTGTACTTGGGTAATGAATGTCTGTAGTATAAAGTGCTCCTAGTTTTTGCCTCAAGGTCTTGTCAATCATTACCTGATAAATAAAAACTTCAAACAGGCTCCTTTTAGCTTAATTGGGCAGAATTTATCTCCAAAGAAATGGCAGAATACAGAGAATGATGTGTTAGTGGCAGCAGTGGAAGTCAGCATGTGGGGTATTTGGATGGAAAGGCAGAGGATGCAAATTCTGAGCTCAGAAGATGAGTCGTCTTGGTTTTACTTCTCCAGAAAGCTCTGTTCCCATTGCAGGTTCAGCTGAAAGGTCTGAACAGAGCAGCAGAGGAAATCCCGCAGTCCTTGGTGATGTCATGGAGCTGCACGTGTGCGAGCCCTGCTCTCCCTCTCTGGGTTTAGACTTTACAGCTGACACTTCCATAAAACTCAAATCTTAAAATAGCACTAAGGCTTACTTAAATCATTATCTTTCATTGTATGAACACTGGCAGCAATGGAGGCTGTTTCCTGCTTAGGGACAAAAGGATCCTATTGTCCATACTGGAACAGATCTAAAACAGCTCAATTAAGCAAACAACATCCTCAAACTTTGGCCTGAAAGAAAGCTAAAATGACTGATCTATAAAACATTTTAATTGTGCTTTAAAATGTCATTACTCTGATAAATCCAGCAGTTTTGAAGCTGGTTCACTGGAGTTTTATGGTCCTGCCAGTTTATGGCAGTGCACGTATTTCCGTCAAGGATTCCTCTTCCAGAACAGTAGATGAGGAGACAAAGCCATGGCAGTGCTGCTGACCAAGGGGAGGCTGCAACCAGCTTGGGAATGGAACAGCGTTTTGGCTCCCAGACTGGGAAAGCTCCTGAGAAGCACATTCAGCAACTTGTGTGTGTTTGTGGCAGGGGGGGGAACCAAAGTATAAGGCTGGAGGTGTTGAAGTTGGTGGTAAAGCTGCTGCTGGCAGTAAGACCGGCACTGTGAAGCAGGATGATTTTTCTGGGTTTTGGTTTTTGTTTTAAATTTTTCCTCCCCTTGCTGGAAGCACCTCTGACTTACAGTGGGTGTAAATGCAGGGAGTTTGGACTGTATGGAGATATACCAGAAGGTCCTCCTAAAATTAGTCTGAGCACACAAAACCTGAGTTTAGGTCAATAAGGGTCTTTCCACTGATCCTTTGCTGGACTTCTGATCAGTGCATGAAGCAAATTTACTCATGAATTTGTAATTGCTTGTGAAAAATGGTAGTTAACTCCAAAATGCTGATGATTTAAGCCTCTGGATCAGAAAATACACGCACATAAACTGGCACAACTCTGCTCATGGTTCAAAGTAAGCAAGAACCCAAAAACGGCTGTTATGCCCTGAAGATACAATGTTTAGCTAATACAGGGATTTAGACCATTATTTTTTTCAGCTGCCTCCATAGCAATGCGGTGTGGTATCCACAGTAGGAAACCTTATGCCAGCAGCATCTCTGAAATATGCTAAAACAATCTAAATTAGAAAATGTCAGCTTCTTGGCTGATGTTCCTTCGGAGTTTCTTTTTTCCTTTCTTGTGCCTCTATAATTTTATTGGGATGACTAAATCTCTGAGCTATGTTAGCAGTAAACAGAACTAATTTACCCCCTGCTTCTTTGAAACAGCTGCTGACAGCTGCACTATAATTCAATCATGGATCTTTGCAGTACAGTCTGCAAAACATACTCATATTATTTTGTATTCTTCACTCTCTGTTGTATTTGCTCTGAAGGAGTAGCACCAAATAGTGACATGTGCCTTTTTTGCCCATACATAGAGACTGATCATCAAGAAAACAGAGGCTCAAGATGAAATGCTGCCCAGCTAAAAAGGTTCTTTGAATATAGAGAGAATAACCACACAGATACAGTGTTGTTGGGATATCTTTTGTAAAGTTGCAATGATTTATTTTACTAGTTTTTGTACAAAAGGCTTCTGACAACTGCTCTATGAAAAGAACCAGAAACGTGTATGCATTTTTGCCAACTATTAATAAATATCTTCTTAAATAAGGAAACAAATGTGTTTAGGAACTGAGAATAATTTTTCCTGGATGTGATTGAAAAGGAATTCAGAGATGGAAATAAATAATTCTTCTTCCGCTTGTGACAACTATTTACATAAAAATGTACAAACAGTGAAGCTGATGTTGAACCTAGCAACAGAAATCCTGTTATTATGTTTAAGAAAACAAATCAAAACAGAAACAACCCCACATAATATTTAATATATGAATCCTATACACCAAGATACCGTGGTCCAAGTTAAAAAGGCAATACACCAATGCAGTGACCACCAACACTGAAACACCCGCAAGAAAAACTACTCCTTGACTACTAAATAGTGGAAGTTTAGGCATGATTAGCTTTTAACTTTCTAGGCAGCACCTTAACTTCCTTTAGGAGGTTCCAGAAGCACTGGTATACCTATACGATGGCAAAAGATGCTTCCAATCTGTGTGATTTCAATACCTCACTCTAAATAAGAGATGCACCGAGGGTAGTTTTGGCTGTTTATCATTGATGGTCTCTTCTGCAGGCTCCAGGGAGTGTGGGCTTTTAGCTTCAGCTGCTGGCCTGCCATTTGGCTGCCTCCATCTATTTGGCCAAAGTCTCACCTTGGGGCAGGTGGGAAGTTTGCTGGCATCACTCTTGCGGAGCGTCTATGCTGTGGCCAGGCTGGTCCTGCAGAGGTTTGAGTCGCCCAGGTCAGAAGCTTGGGTACGTGTGGTAATGGGCAACTGCTCACACAGGCCCTGGTCCAAAACCTACCCATGTCACGGTCAGACCTCTACGTTCCCATGAGCCTAATCCTGCTACTGGGAAAACTCCAATTGACTTAAATGAGATGAGAATTAGACCATCAGAAACAAGTTTCTAATTTATTTTATAGACAGTAATTTTCTGTCTTCCTTTGCTTATTCTTTTTAAAGTGAGGCATCTGGTCTGGATTTGATCTGTGACTTAAAGAAGAAGAGCATTTATCTTCTTTCTCTAACTCTCCTCTAAGGCAACACACGGAGCCAAGTTCTCACTGCAGCTGCATCACCCTGTCCACTCGCTGCACAGAGACCCCCATCTCTGGGGATTTATTATGTCCTGGACCCATCTGTTGAAGGCTTAGGTTTTTGAAGTTTGGAGATTTAGAGCTGGGTGTGCTGAGGATATGGTGTTTTATTGGACAGCATTTTCTTTATTATATCCATGGTGAAATCTGTGCCAATCCTACTTTTGTAATCGCAATGTATGCCAAAGTGTTGAATCAGTTTGTGATTGGTTACTGCTCTTATTGTATTCTTATTCACAACAACTTTAATTGAGTTTTAATTACATAAGTGTGATGTTTGTGTAACCTGTGACTTTAAAAGAAGGAAAAAGAAAAGCCTTGAGGGGATGTTTTCTTGCTTCTGGTTCCAGCTTGTTGTGTGGCTCTTGAAAGAGATTTAGCTTTAAATTTTTAAATTTTTTTTAAAAGGTGAAGCCAATAATAGAGCAGGTGTTTTATCATAAACACTGACCCTGGGATGTAAGGTTTCCTAGCTTGTTTCTAGCTGAGCCTGTGTGGTGCTGGGTGTACGGCCCAGCTTACAGCACCTACTGCACTTGAGCCTCTGCATTTTCTGCAAAAGCTTTGGAACTTGTTCTGTCAGTGAAGTCAATGGACATTTTCCAAACAGCAGCAGGATCCTGAGCTGGCTTTCACAACTCCGTAACTGCTCAGGATACCCGAGCTCAAAGCTAGGTTTAATCCCTGTTTCTTAACATTCTGCTGCTTTCCTGTTTCAAGTTCATAGCAAACGCAAATTCTCTCTGCTTCTAGAGGAAATTTCTTTCTCTGTTGACAAAAAAAAGTATACCCAAAAAGTCTTGCTCTTTCCAAGTTATTTTCTTCAGTTCTTTTTCTTGCCAATTAGACTTTTTTTTCCTTAGACTAATCTGTCCTTTGAACTTGAGTCAATCCAGATACAGCTTTTGATACTGTAGTTTAAAACTGGAAGTTGCATGTAATTGATCTTTGCAGCAAACAGAGAGATAGAGGTAATAATTTTCTAACAAAATACCTGTTCACTCCAGGTATATTTTGTTCACTTATTTTATTGCAAACTGTATTACAGGAACTACACATGCTTATTAGTCACAGCACATTCTCACCTTGGATAGATTATTACTTTTTAACTCACAATCAACACTAGTGAGTTTGCAATCTTCAGACTCATTTGCAAAAGTATGTACTGTAGGAGCCAATTTTGTAGGCAGATTTGGTTTTAAATGGTTTCTCTGGCTTGTTTCAGTTTACAAGCTCATTGTCTGTAATAAACGAAAACAAAATGTCTTCAAATGCCACTTAGATCCAGAAACTATTCCATTGTCTGAACTTTCAGAAGCCCAGTCGTAAAAACTGTTTGGGATTTTCTTAAACCCATTGCTGGAGTGCTAACCTTTTCCCCTCCCCCACGCAGCCGTACAAAACCACTCTTTACAAATAACTTTTTCTCACTTTCCTACCAATCTAATGACAGCCACATGCTCGTACCACCATGTTCCTGTATTTTTTTAAGATAACATTGGAGCTGTCATCAAAATAGAGCACTGAGATGGCATTGAGTTGTGTAGGAGCACAGCAGGGTTTCGGCACAGTCTCTGGGTTTATAAAGTGAACCTGGGGAATAAAAGTAGATGCATGTTAAGATTTACTTTTCCCCTTTCCCCGGCACATTTTTCTTTTCCAGGCAACCTTCTGTCTGTCCCATACACTCATGCAGACATGTTTTAAACACCTGGCTTTGTGTACAAACATCTTGAGATGTCCCCGGCACGTACGGAGGCTGACGCACGCACCCAAGTCAGATCTTGGGTGAATCTTTCAGTGAAGCAGGTTTTCATTAGAGAAGCCCCATTTGTCAGAAGTGTACCAGTTACGGTATACTCTGCGGGATGCGCGGGAAAGGCTTTGAGAGAAATGCTGTCAGTATCGAGACCCATCTGGGGCCAAGGGCTCTGGGTCCCCTGGCCTCCCTGCTGCAGGACCTCCAAGAGGAGGGGAAAAAAAGCAAATAAAAAGCAATCTATGAGGAGAAAAACATGCAGATATTTCTTCCCTTGGAAATGTAGACGCTTCTTGTTTCCCTAATACTTTTTGTGATGTCATCCTCAGATGTACACAAGGCACGGGATGTGGTGAAAAGGTGGGGTGACACGCAGGTGTGTGCAGGGGGCCTGGGCTCTCAAGCTGGACCCGAGCTGTATAGGGGAGGGTGACCAGGCCGGTCAACTGGGGGTGCTGCATGGCCAGGGCACTCGGGACCAGTGCATCTTCTGGCCTGTGCCAAGAGCTCTGGTGCACTGGCTTTGGTGGCACAGCTGGGCTGGGCCCCCAGCCAACATCCCCCTGAGCACTGGCACTGTCATGGGGACACACCAGCTCAGGGTTCCCACATGGACAACTTTGTGTAATTTCATAAAACAAATACACCCACAGAGCAGCTGTGGGCTGCATAATTTTGGGATTCGCTGACCCATTCTTCATTCTGCCCCCAGATCTGCTTTTGGCCACAGCATACAGTGTATCCTTATGGAGTTTTTCCAAGAGATGCTGATAGTGGGTCTCACATCCTGCTCTTTCCTTCCCATGCAGTGGGACTACACCACCATTAAGATATCTATCATGGGGCCCTTTTAAACTAGAGAGAGCGTGTCAATGCTTGCAGCAAAGACAGGGTAATTCCTAGCCAACTACTAATTCAGGCCACTTGGCTAGACATGTTGAGCCAGATGCTGCAGGCATTGTAATGCACTAATGCAGACTTTCCTCCTCCTGTTCACTTAAGAGATTTTCTTGGGGTATAAACTTATTTCTGAGCAGCACCCATCAGCAATAACTCTGTACTAGGAGTACAGTGCACCTACCAGTGTCTGTACAATGGCATGATTTGTAGCGTTCATATATGAATTCAGTGGGAAAGCACATTCTCCTTCACAGTAATACGCAGCGTAGCCCTCTGGAGCGATGATCCAGTCCTTGAGTAAATTGAAGAAGTTAGATTGTGGAGAAAGACAAAAATATTGTGCAGTGAAACAGAAAGTAAAATAGCACATAAATCTAACAATTCATACATCCACATACAATTACCGTGGCCTGCAAAATAAAAACCTGGTACATTGGCCTTTCTGATGCTATCTTATACACCAGTAAAGCGGCTGCTTTTCCTGGAGGAACAGATCCCACTTTGCCAATGTGCCCAGGGAGGAGCTGAACTAAGGGTTTAGCTGTTTATCCATTCAGCAGTGTCCTCCCGGCTGACCACAAGCATCACTTTGCCCATCGCTGAAATGCAAGTACGAGGTTTCAAAAACTAAAATGCCTTTAACCGGATCTAAAAGAACCGATAAATGAAAATGGACAGCTGTATGTGCATTCAGCACTGCCAGAGGAAATTCAGGCAACTACAGTTTTGTACAAGGACCTAAGTGTGCTGAGTTTCTAGCCAGCCCCACACTAAGTATTTGTATACTCTAACTTTGTGGAAGCACTTATTAAGCACACTAAAGGTAATACACATCTTTTCCTTCAGAGATTAAAAAAGAAAAATGAAATCCAGTTATTGGCTTGTTCTCCCTATTGCAGCTCAATAAGCGATGTGCAAAGGCCGCGCACAGCCCTCACCTGCCACCCCAGGTCCCTGAAGCTGACGTAGAGCTCGTGCTTCTTGCAGGCTTGTCGCTGGTCGCTGCTGCTGTTCTCTGCATGGGGGGAAAGGGAGCTGTGAGGAGGGTGGGGGCCACCCCAGCGCCCACAGCAATGCCTCAGTACCTACAGCAATGCCCCAGCAGGGAGTGAGGCATCACTGCTCATCTGTGGCACTTGTGGCTTTTTTTTTAATATTTTCAGTTTTAGTCAAAAAAATACATGTGAAATGCCCCTCTGGCTTTTTCTGTAAAGCCAAAAAAGGCATGGGAAAATAGGTTTGGGGTTTTTTTTCTGGGCTTCCTCTGACCTCATATGAGCAGAAAGCAGACCTCTGGTTATTGCCTAAAATGAGAACCTGTGAAAGGAGTGAAAGGGAAAGGCCTCCTTTACCTATTTTCTAAATTTTTCACTGTCTTTGAATCACTTGTGTTACTGGTGATAGTTGCCTACAAAGGCAACATAGGACATTAAGGTAATGTGGAATCTGTTCTTCTGTCCAGTGCAGTTGGGTCCAGACCACAGACTTGGCTGAAGCCAAAGAATAAAGGGTCTGAATCGTGGATGTGAACAACCATGGCTATCAGTGCAGTTTTAAAGTTGTGTCCATCCTGGACATACAGTTTGAGCTGAACACCCAAGCAGAAGTACTGGAAAATATTTCTTCAACTCTTGTTGTTGGAAACTAACCCAACATGGGTCCCCACACTGGAAGCAGAACACTGATTACAGGGACTTGTCTAATCTACTTAAAAAGAAAATTCTTTTGTCCACTACCCATCCTTTACAAATGGAATTGATGTATCAGATGATAAAAACACACACTTAAACCGCAGACCCTCTGTGCTTGGGGAACTACAAAACCCTGAGCTCAGAAGCATAACCCACGGAAAACCATTTTAAGATACTTCAGGATTTTGGGTGCACCTATCTCCGAGGCTGCAGAAAAAAATCTTTAGTTCTAGGACAGGAATGACTCAATTAAATATTGGGAAGCTGCAACACGACTGATGGGAGAGAGTTCTGCCATGGCCTTGCAGGTAACCCCAGGCAACCCAAGGTGGAGCTGAGTCACCTAAGACGATGTTGTGCCCTACGTTGTCCTATTCCTTCCACCCCCTGCCAGCTCTTTTTCCATTCAGAGAAGCGCTCGCACAAATAGAGCTGGAATTTGCCACTGTCCTCCGTGGAGCTGGCCCTGTGGTTCCTGCTGGGAAGGTCACCAAGGGCCCATTATTCTGAGGTATCTCGTAATTAAGCCACGTCTCTATTTTCAATGCCTGATGGAGTTTTCTTCCATATTAGGAAGCAGAGCTCCCACCAAAATAGCTGCAATTATCCTGAGCAACGAATGGGTTTTGCTCTTCCATGCAAAACTTTTGGGACTACAAAACTTTTTGGGAACTGAACTTAAAATCACAAACTCTGAAAATCTACATTTTTATTCAGATCCCCTGAAATACAATATTGTTTTTATCACTTACTCATTGGTTTAATGTAAGGAATTGGTATTCTATTTCAAAATGAGAATTTATTTCATGTGGTAGAAAAGGAGATTTTCAGGTTAGATGCCTTTTTTTCCCCTATTGGATTAAGAAATACTGCAGTTTAATGTTGTTTCAAAGAAACATTAGTTTTCTAACTTTTTTGGAATAATTCCTCCTCCAAAGTAGTTTCAAACCAGCAAGGGAACACTGGTGATAGACCAGAGAGACAACAAACAGACTGAATATGGGAGAAACTCTTCCCATCTGGTGTCAAGTCCATCAGAGCATTATCCCGTGTCCAGAAACACCAACCCCGCAACCTGCCCTGTACCTGCAATGTTTGACACCCGGAAAGCTTCCTGGTTCTTTGGTGTTTTTGATCGATTCTGGCTCCTTTGCTTCCCTCCTGTGGAGCGAATGCTGCGGAGGTGGACCTCGGTGGCTTTGAAAAAGGCTACGGTGAACGGCTGCTTGTTCTGTGGGCCATGCCTTCCAATGAGACCCGCCAGTTTGGGATTGATGCTTTGCCCTTAAGAACAGAATGGGCTGATAAGTAGGTTTGTAGTAACTTTTCATTTTTCAGTAGACATAGTAAGGACAAGAAAGAGAAAAGCTGCAGCCTGCCTGGTAGGGGTGATTCCCAGGCATCTCTATGTGCCAATCCACCAAGGGCCTGGACTTAATTGGCAAAGCTGCTTCTGACAAGAGCAGCCCAGCACAGCTAACTTCATTTTATATCTGCATGTAAAAGTTACATAAAATAGTCCTACATGTAATTATTTTACCCTAAATCCACTTATCATTAACTTTTCCTGCATTCTTTAGAGGGGTTTCTTTAAGTTCACCAACATATAATTTGAAGTGATCCTATAAAAGGAACCATAAAATTTAGCCCATAGGAACACTAAATTCCCACTGGAAGGTTATTAACTGAAAATAAAAAAATGCCTTGCATGAAATGTTGACCACGTTCCAGATATACTGTAGCTGAAACAAACAGATCAGATGTTTGGAGATATTTTGCTTATTGCTCTGTCTCAGCACTGCTGTACCCGGTAACTTTGTTCTAAAACTGTTGATTACTCCTCATGCTTCCTTCATCCTGGGCTTTTAAAATAATTTTGATTTTGGTAAAAGATGATTAGGTGGTTTCTCTGTAGAATGAAATCAACCTATAAAAGATGGAGCAAGTGGGCAGTGGCAGGAAATTTAACATTTCTCCTTATTGCCTCCAAAGGGTGCCTGGGCACTGTTGGGAAATGCAGGAGTGATATCCAGATTTATCCTGTCCTGAGCTACTGAGTGCTGCTGCTAAGTCAAAGTTATGGTAATGGCTTTTGTGGTCCTTTTGCTAAGGACAGAGCTGGGCCTTGGCAGCCATAATGTAGCTATGCCACAGGGCAGCTGATACTTTCCTAGAGAAGCCCAGAAAGGCCTGGCCAGGGAGAGCAGGTGAGGGGCTCTACTGTGAAAAATTTCTTTATCTTACTAGTTTCTGCCTCCCATGTGAAAAGAAGTTGGTAACCTGAAGTTTTAATAGGTAATATTCTGTAACTGCTGGTTTTAAGATGAGTAAGGCAAATGCCAAAGCCTATAGATTGTCTTTACGGAATTGTTTCCATCTTTGCTCTTGCACATGGCCAAAAGATTGGTAAAGGTGGTAGACCCATCAAAGGGGGCTGTGGTCAAAGCTTGAGGCCAAGAAATGGCCTGGCCTCAGCTGGAGTCCATTCTCTACTTTTCTAAAGTGTGCAGGCAGCCAGCAAGTCCCAGGCTGCAATTCCTGGCCTTGGTGGAGAGGACTGGCTCGACAGGTGTTGTAATGGGATCTTGGCAGCAGGACGGCTGCCTGGCACAGCCAGGTCCCATGGTGTGTGGAGGAGTGGAGCCAGGCCTTGCAAACCAGATAAACCAAAGCTGAACTCAGACAGGGCACCAGGAAAGCTTGGGAGAAAATAGCAAATGCAAAACCTCATGTAGTAGATTTATTTGTGGACACACATCAACAACTTCACCTTCTGCTTAAGCTCCTTTCCATAAACTTGTCCAAACAGTCTTCATTTTAAACATTTGAGGCTGAGTCCACAAAGTGCTTAAGCAAGTAGCTAATGCTAAATATATAAGTAGTTCCACTTGTGCTTGGGTTTTGCCAGATCGAAGCCTTATTTCCTGAAAACAAGCTCAGCTGCAGGAGTCAGAGCACACTGAACACTGCTTCTATGGCTTCTCCCGAGGAGAAGCAGCCTTCCTGCTTCCCAAAGCTGTTTAAACTCACAAGTACAGCTATGGCTGTGGTTTGTCCAGTGTCAATTATTTTACCTTTACCATGTCTCTACTGGTCAGTGCTATGCAGTGAGGGGACCCAGTTTCACACTGACAGGTGTAATGGATCTGCATTAGCATAGCAATCAGTAGCACTTGACCAATGAATTCCTCATGTAACACCAACATGACATGGTCAAGACCAGTATGGTGGCCGTCTTTCCTTAGGGGGAAAAAAAGGCATGCAATGCTCTGTATGCAAAGTAGCGTATTTCTTTCTAATAAAGATGGGAAAAATACACTTTCTAACTTTCCTATTCATCCAGAAAACAAGGTTAAACACAAGGACATGTGTGTAGTCACCATCAGACAATTATAAACTTCTCCCAAAAGAACTAAACCTGTGCTCTTGAACCAGAGCATGTGGCTTTATCTGGTTTTATGTAGCTGCTTTTTTAATACTGTCAAAAATGGGATCTTAAGTAATAAATTAAGTAAAGCTAAATGGGCAGCTGCTGTTCTCATGTGCTGCTGCCAAGCAAGGCATTGGTGCTGGGCTGAGAGCTCGCTGATGGCTGCTGAGTCACTCGAATCTTCCTTTTGCTTGCTGCTTCAGCTGATCCCCATTTTCTAAGACTAAACAAATACCCTCTCATTCAATCCTAGTTATACACTTTGGTAGACTTATTTGGTAAGATTATAAAGAAATAAAAATTAATTAAGTTAAATTAAATTAATTAAATCAGTTAAATTAATCCATTTCTTTTGTACAATTTCATCTGGATGGCGCTTATGATGTCAGATTTTTTTTACATAGACTGTATTGGCTTCATGGTTAGAGATCTCTATATGTAACAACAGATACAAATAGAGGGTTTTTTTTCTAATTCAGTTAAAGCTTTGAGGACTGCTCAAGCATATCGTGTTGCATCAAAATCCTGCTGTGTTTGCAGCATATGAGTTTCATATGAAGTCCAGGTGTAAAAGCAGCTTTCTTGCTAGCACACAGTTGGTCTATGTCCAAAATGAAACTTGGGGAGCAAGAAAGGACATGTCCTTGCCATTCAAAATATAAAGAAAAAATTATGTGTATGGTTGAGATCTGAGAGTGCAAAGGTGTGCTGCCAAGGGACCTGGTTACAGAAGACAAGAAGACAATTGGGTCCTGTATCTCTATATTTACTTTTTAAAAACTTACCTAACTTTAATGATAGGCTGATTAAAGTATTTTGTTAATCTCTTTTGAGAAATTGGCAAGTCACTTTTTATATTATTTCAACCCTTTACAAACTTGGGCAGATTTTTCAAGAACGTAAAAAGAAACCAGGTTCCTGACTTCCATTGAGTTGAATAACAGATGAGAATGAAGTTATCACTGAATCTGGGAGCTTCGGTCTTTGAAAGCTCACTCTGATAGATCTGGCAGTATGCTTTTAAGGGTCCACTTCCAATTGCTCCAGCAGAGCAGGCAGAGTTACTATAAGAGTGTGCAAGGTTGCAGTATTTCCTTGGATGCAGGATCCTGAACAGTATCCATTGAAATCTGTAATGTACACACAAATCAGCTGCCTGCCTTTGTAATGCTGAATAACGGGACTGACTTTTGCTGTAATATCCCTAGGTGAGGATGGGGAGGACAGAGTCATAAGAAGGCTTTATAAGTATAAGAGTGTGAGCATGATACTGTAGTATCTATAGTGTTTGAAGATATTAAACCTACTTCCAGCTATCACTTTTCTGTGGACTCTCGATGTTTTTCCTGTGCGTGAACCAGAAGTGAATGAATGTGCCATGATCACGGCCACAGCTTTTGTACTTCCAAGCATTTTCTTTAGGAGGCAAACTGGAAACTAAAACCAAAGACAAGTGTTTGAAAACAGGTTAAGCTTGTCTTGGCTGTTAATTTGCCTTACTCTTTAAGAGTTAAGATTAAGTTGTAAATCAGGTTGAATTTGAATCTTTATGCAAAGATGGTAAAACATCTGTCATTGAGGTGGGGACTGGTAACTTCCATGGTGAAGCTCCTGTTTTGTATCTGTTTGGGTTTCTGCCTTCACTGATCGCTCAGAAAGGGCAGGTTAAAACAAACCCTGTGCACCTCTCTGCGCAGGTCTCACATGGATAAAATCACCCTTTCATGTTGTAAATTGCTCTCTGTAGGTTGCCTGATTAAAAAATGCTTTGCAGAGTCTTTATGCAAAATGCTACTTACTGGAAACGTTCAGAGTGTTGCATAAAAGCCAACAGCAAGTGATATCATAGATGCATATCTGGAGAATGAAAGTATGTCCTTAGGTAACTACATTCAGGGTATTTATCATAGTTTTGAGCTGGGTTTTGCTTAACCTCTCCTGTGGGGCAGCCAGACAGTTCCAGAGGGTCCTGGGTCCTAGGAACCCCCCAGAAGATCCAGGGTACACTCTTTTCCTTGCACAAGTCCCCAAGTGAGCATCATGAATCTTAACTTTAAGACAAAGCAACATGACTTTTTAGTTAAGACCTGACTAGGAAAACTCCCCCCTCATTTCAAACACATTCCTTCTGGAGATGTTTCAGAGCCAGGTCTTCCTACTCATTCCCAAACTTCACAGGTTTGTACCATAAGCACGCTGCAGATCTTGCAGTCCAGACCAGGCATGACTTTACCAGTCATTTCTACTGCCACAAAGGAAATTAAAACGTTTCCTAGCTGTTCTCTGAATTTGAAAGGACTTTTGTGCCAATTTACACCAGCCTTCAACATCACCCAGTTGTGTCTTTTCACACATAGCAGAGTTTCTTCCTCTCTCCTTGACTGCACTGCACTACCTGCAAATCAGCCAGCAGCATATATGTACCTTTATGGGAATGTGTACATAGCTAATAGAAAAATGACTGTACTGGTTTTGGCTGGGACAGAGTTAATTCTCCATAGCTGGGATGAGGCTATGTTTTGGACCTGTGCTGGAAACTGTTGATAATACAGGGATGTTTTCATTATTGCTGAGCAGTGCTGACCCCAATGACCAAAGGGATATCACATACCATAGGATGTCATGCTCAGCATATAAAGCTGGGGGAACAAGGAGGATGGGGGGGATGTTTGGAGTTACGGTGTTATGCATGATGGAGCCCTGCTTTCCTGGAGATGGCTGAACACCTACCTGCCCATGAGAAGTAGCGAATGAATTCCTTGTTTTGCTTTGCCTGCATGAGTGCCTTTTGCTTTCTCATTAAACTGTCTTTATCTCAACCCATGACTTTTCTCACTCTTCTGGTTCTCTCCCCATCCCACTGCGAGTGGGAGTAAGTGAGCAGCTGCGTTGTGCTTAGTTGCCAGCTGGGGTTAAATCATGACATATGTCTATAGATTATTTTTTAATTGCTTGCATCTTGGGCAAATTCAGGAAAAAACATGCTTAAGAAATCCTTTTTGAAGGAAAGAGTACTGAATGCTTAAGGCTTCCCCTGGCTGGGAATTGTATACCTGTAATGGAGACTCAGTGAGGGATGTTGGTGTCTGATACTCACCATCGAGGCCTTCCACGGACAGCTGCAGGCCAAGGTTGTGCTGGGGATTCACCACCCAGTGATTACTGGTTGCAGTAATGTCAAACACCAGCCACCCTTCTTCTGCGGCCCAGATTGTTCGAGAGTCGAGCAGGAACAAATCTGAATCCCTGAAAAAAACCAGAAGTGTAATTCCCAGTTACCCAGGCTTTCCACTGGAGTCTATAGACATTCATGTAACATGCTTTAAGCAACACACTTTGTGGGCCTTTCAGTAATAGGTGGAGGATGCCAGTGCTGGGCTGGCGTGCTTTCCCCACTAATTACCTTCAGATGAAGCACTTTTCTTCTCTTTAAAAAAGGGAGGATGGGTTGAAGCAGAGTTGAGGTGGCTTTGGGTTACTTTGCTGTTACAGTTAACCTTAGAGCTGCTGCTGCTACGTCAGGAAAAAAACGCTTGCCAGGCACAGATTTACAAAATTACTGTTTGCATATGCAAACTTGGTAATTGGGCAGACAATGCTGCTCATTATCCTTTCCACACATAATTTCCTGACTTTTATGCATAACTGTAGCACTGGTGCAAATCCAGCTGGAACACTGGTGTGCATATATTAACATATGTAATGGTTTTTAAAATTTGTTCATCTGAGGTTACAGATAATTGATTGAGGCAATAACCCTCTGCGCAGTCACAGGTCTGCGTTGCTTTGGGTGGCACTTTTCTTTCAACTCGCTGCCTGAATTTTTTAAAGGCCTCTGCTGAGTTATTCTGGTTGAAGAACTAATACTCAAAACTGAGAAAGATCAGAAATGGAGAGGATTTCATGCATCTGAAAAGAGTGAAACTTTTCTTGTTTTACAAAATGTTTCCTGGTGAATTTCTGTAAAATGAAAATTTGAGAAAACACAGGTTCTGTTAAGAAGGAATCTTATCAGAAATTAAGACCAAGATAAAACTTGGATGGAAATAGTGAAAAAAATGGATAGTGATGCAGTTCCTTTATAAAAAAAAATGTCTTTACAAGAGGAACAAAGAAACAGAGTGGAAATGCCTAGACAAGTCCCATAAGAGCTGCTTTTGTACTTGCAGTGCACAAACATAGTAACTTTTTTAAGTATTGCTATATCCCTTTGAATGAAGAAATATCCTTTGAAAACTCTTTAATCATGTCCTCAAAGCAGAGCTTATTAATTTTGCTATTATTGATTTGTCAGTGCAAATAAATATATGTAACTTAGTTTGTACAGTGCCTCTTGCTTGCAAGAAATACCAAGTGATTAGAAACGAATCTGAGAAGTGCTGTCAGCAGAGAGGCTTTTGTCTCATAGCTTTTAGTGAAAAGAATCACTAAGATTCCCTGTGAGATACCAAGAAATTAGAGGCTTTTGTCCCACACAGCTGATTCAAACCAGAAATGGAGTTATCTTGCAATGTTTTTACTCTCTAGCTTTCCTTTCAACCTCTGTGGGCCAAGGCATATGAGAGATGATGGTTTTCCTCCGTGAGCGAATGGATGTCACTGCCTCTGGCTCTGGGCTGGCTTACATGAAATTAAACTTCTGAAATTAGTTCCTGCAGAGCACGCGAGTGCGCTGCCCAGCGTGTGTAAAAGGAGGATTCTGCTCTTTTCTCACCACCGCATGTTGCTGCTTAACTTTGGATGCAACAGGGCTGAATTTGCAGACACGGCCAGTGCTGCTGACAGTGCAATTAGTGCTGCCTGAGGAATGCAGTGGCTTTCTGCCTTGCAAGAGCTGTTTTGCAGCTGCGGGATTGCACTGCAATTCTTCCCTTTGCTCAGCATGTTCTTACCATGGAGGAAGGCACAGGAGAGGGGGAGCCTTGCTTTCTTTTAATCAAATTTTTGGTTTGTGGAAGAAGCCCTACATCAGAATTGAACTTGCTGTGACACTTTCTTGCTAACACACAGGGAGTATTTTGGTGATGTTTGGGCAACCAAAGCGGGTGGCTCAGGAAGGGACCTTAGTGCAGCAATGGAAAGCCTCAAGCCAGGTATGGAAGCTGCTCTCTAGAGCTCAGTTAGCTTTGCTGGGACAGCTGAAGATAAACAGTGTAGATAACCCCCTCCCTCCACATACACATCAGTTACAGGAATGTAAGATCCTTGAACTCTAACCGGGGGACAAATTTCAAATTTCCTGGGGTTTCATCCCCACCCAGAAGCGATGGCCCTGTTTCCACAGTGCATGACGCAGCCACGTGAACACCTCCCACCCTTCCCTGTTTACAGCATGCCGAACAAAACGCATCCCAGAGGAGCCAGGGACGAGGGAGTAGTACTGATTGGCCCGTTCCAATGGCTGAGTCCAAGTTTCCAGAAGTAAAGGGTTTTTATATTCACATACTGCATCATTTAAGCATGGCCCCTGACTGGAACTCGTGATTCACACAAGGTTTAGTTAACTGGGACTTGGCTTGGTTGGTTTTTCTCCCTTGTAGTTTGCAGGTTGAAGATAATAGCAGTAATGATTTTTTGATTATTTTTTTCTTAAACTACTGCTCAACTGCAGTATTATTACTCAGAAAAACCAGCCTTTAAGCTTCCCATGCTGACATGATGCAATCGGAGTAACCAGACAACATAAGGCATCAAGTACCAGGGTGAGTCAGTCTGGGAAATTGTATAATTCGTTTGTTTTCCTGTAGTTACAGCAATAAGCAAACAATAGGCCTGGAGGGGAAGCCCAAAGCCAGAGAGATCAAAGGGACACACTAAGGGGAAATGTCCTTCCCACACACTCTTGGAACATTTAGACCCAAAACCACCCCTTGTCAGATGCGCTCTGGAGAAGCTGAAGCACTCCTGGATTAGCACTTTCCACTCTGGCCCACCAGCAGCGGCCAGGGATGGGATGCAAAACCTGACTGGCATTGCAGGCAGAGGCTCCTGAGGTTGTGGCGCCTGTTCTGCTGGAAAGAAACCTCTTGTTCTTTTAAAAAGAACAACCTCTCTGCAAGTGAAAAGCCCCGCTCTCCAAAGACTTATGGCAAACAGCATTAAATCACTAGCTAATAGACAGCAAGCTCTTTAGACATTGTTGGACAAGACATAATGAACATGGCAAAGGAACATTATTCTGCTTAGACTTAAACAAAATTTGTTCTGAGGGTGCCCAACTAATGAGTTGTCATATCAGACAGTGCTAGTTAAGTCTAACTAATAATAAGGCTGGTTTGGGTTTTAGGTTTGAGATAAAGATCCAAGCAAAAGGGAAAAGGTTTCTAGTGCACGTCTCACCCTCTGGTACCTTACCTATCAATTGTAGGCACATTTAGAGTACTCTTGGAGCAATGTGAATAATGACTCTACAACCAGGAGGCAGAAGAGCACTCTGGCTCCTTGGCTCTGCATTCAGTCCCTTCATTTGAGAACTTCAGAGCCTTTGCAGAAATTGTACTGAACCTCCAACCAGACCAAGAGATAGGAAAAGGCATATGATCCTCATTTTACAGAAAATTACGCTGGGACGTGAAAATGTTAATGTCTAGATTAGAGTTACATAAATGATGAAGTCTGGATCCAGACCACAAGTATGTTTTGTTGAGACCACATCAAAATGGCTCAGCGTTCAAAGTACTAACATCAATGGGAGTGTCAGAGCTTTTAGCAATGATAAAACTCAGGACATTCAGCTCAGTTTTCTCGAGCATCAGGCTGTCGATGGGGGCTAAGATGAGAACAGGAGGTTGGCGCTTGTCTACTGATCCCTTTGGTAGTGTCTCATGCTGGACGCCAGAAAGGGGAGGTCCCTCTTGTTAGAAACAGTCCCAAAAATTTGTCTGCAGGTCATGCAACTGCTGTGCGGTCTGTGAAATTTCCTTAGTAAACATGGTGCTTTCTGGAATCAAGGGTGAATAACAAGTATTGCAAAGTGAAGGTGGCTGGGGAGGACGCATATAAGATCTGTCTAAAAAGTGGCTGGAGTTATGGAGGTAGAAGGGCTCTGGAGGGCTGGTGACATGAGTGGGGTAGTAAAAGCAACCACAGGCGATTAGTGGAAGAGAAAAGGACTACAAGAAGAAATAAGGGGAGACAAAACACAGCAAAGGGAAGTAAGAGTATCCTGAAAGGAAACAGTAAGAAAATTGCCGTGTGGCAACGCAGTAATTCTAAGAAGAGAATAAGGATTAACAACCGTGAAGCTTCATTAAAATAGTATGTATGGGCTTTTTGCCTTTTGCTGGGGTATTTTTTCAGCCTCCAAGATGCACTTTTGTTTGCAGCCATAAATGTTAGAAGCATGCCCAAAAATTAAAGTGCAGCATCTCTCCTAATCATCTGCCTTGATGAGCTGGGGCATGAGGAAGAACGTGGGAGGAGGAAGAGAGACTCAGTGAAAATACAAGAGCTGGTAATTCTGCAATTGCAAGAGAGAACACGTGATGAAACTCTGCAGTTATATACTACAATGCTATAAGGTCTGTACTGCTTTAGGGTAGCCCTCCTGCCAAACAGCATCTTCTCTTTTGTCTATTATTTTCTTCACTCACTTTTCTCATCCCCCATGTCAGCTCTGTTATTTCAAGCTGTTGGTTGACAAGTGGTAGTAAATACTAATAAGCACTTCCAAATGGGATAAAAATAAATGGGCAGAAGGACAGACAGCGGAAGAGAAGGTGACTCTCAGCAACTTCCATTACATTGCAAGATGAGCCTATTTCTGCAATGTGCTGACGATCCCGGTTGGGAGCAGACGTGGAGCTCTGGCTCACCTGGCTGTGTCCTCGCAGCAGCCAGCCCAGGGCCACTGCCACAGGTCCTGCTGACCCCTGCCTGCGCTCAGGTCATCTGCCAGCCCAAAGAGCCCGGCTCCTCTGGCCACTGCACCGCACTAATCCCTACCTGCTAGTTCGAAGAATTACAGATCAAACAGCGTTTTGAACAGTAACGACACTGTGACATTTCCCAACAGACTTCGAATGGCTTTACAAATATGGGTCAACCCTCCCGCTTCCATTTTAAAGTGGGAAACACTTGAGACACAGATATGTTAAATGTCTTATTGGCTTGGCATGTAAACCCCAGCCACTAAGCCAGGAGCATAATCCTATCCTCTTGACTGGCATTTTAACCCTAGAGGGGCTGTTTGGGTCCCAGGCATGGTGCAAGACAGCCCAAGGACAAAGCTGGCATGGGGGGATAGGAGCAATTCATGTCCAGGTTTGAGCAGGTGGAGGAAGGAGAAGGCAGAAAGGGCACCCTTGGAGGGTGAGAGGAGATCTGAGGTTAGAAGACATCTGTTTGGATTAAAAAAACCTGTTGTATCCAGATTCCAGTTTGCTTGGTGTCATTGCTTAAAGTCGGCTGCAGCTGTCCAAAGACAAGCTTAGGAAAATATTTTTCAGACTTTCCTACTTTGAGAGGGCCCCAGAATCAGCCTGGGCCTCTCCCTGGCACGTTTGCAACACCCTCTGTACACAGACCTGCTGCAGTCCTCCTCCCACACCTTCCCTTCCCTGCGTGCCCGGGATCCCCTGCTTATCCTTCCCTTTCCCTCCCCACTGGTACAAACTCTCCCCATGCCCTCGGGGAGGAGCCCCCAGCCAAACACAGCCTGGGCTCCCCTCCAGGTGAAGGGGTGGCCACAGCAGGAGTGGGGTTTGCTGAAGGTGCTTTCCACGGAGTGGTCTGAAAACTGGCTGTGCAGTAGTGAATCAGAGCTGTGTACATTTTGATGTACCTTAGGAGAAATTAACTTAACTTTAAAATTTCGGCAGATTCATAATCCTGTTTTGTGTGTCTCCAGTAGTCGTGTTCCCTTTCCTATGTGGTGTTTGAGAAGGGCAAGTTCTAGGTTTCAAAGACTGATTAGAAGTGGCAATGGGAGTCTGTTACAGAGAGATGTAACATGTTTCCTAAACGTGAAGCCTCTTGTAAAAGCAGTGCTGAGAGAAATGAGGTTATATACATCTCTGACACGTTATATACAGCTGTTTCTGTTCAGCATTGAATCGCTGCTCATTAGTGCATCACTTAGCTGAGCAGGAGCCCACTGGGGTATGCAAAATGCTTCCTGCAGCTACCCAAGCGCCTCTGAAGAGCTGTGCCTTGCTAAGTGAGTTCTGGATTTGTCAGAGGTTTTGAAGGCTGCAGTGGCTTTTAGGAATGGTCTGAAGGAGATGACGAGATGCAGCTCTGTTCTTGGAGAGCAAGTTCCCTTGCTACTGTGGCCCCAGGGTGTATCGGGATGAGTAAGGTTATCAGCCAATGTGCAGATAAGTCACCAAAAAAAAATTTAAAAAAAAACAAAGCTGTTGTCAGTACCTTTCTAGGTGCTGTTAGTAGTTGAAGATACTGTCATGGTGCTGGGGCACAATGTTCAAATAAACTATACCTTTCTTTGCTGCACCATCCCTAGAGTGATCACATTGGTACTTTTTAAAAAAGGCTCCAAAAAGGCGGCACATCTGCTTCACGGGCTGGGTGTGCCTAAGCCTTTCTTAGTTACTAGAATTACATGTTTCAACCCACAACATAGAAACAGACACCAATGAATGGGAGAACAGGGTCTGGAGAGGGGCTCAGGTTTGATCTGGGTGCAGAAGTGGTGTAGTCTGAAACACAAACTAAAGCGTTCCAGCTGCAAGTCAGACCCAGGAATGCATCATGCAAGATCTTATTTTTCTGTAGGGCTGGTAACTTGAGCATTCAAATCATTCACTGCCTTTGAAGCCTGTGAAATCCATAATGGCCACAAAGTAAACATGTAGCAACTACATTTCAATTACCAAGGCTGGACAAGTACCTGGCTTTATTCTCTCCAGTAACAAAACTCCCATCGACTTCAAAGGGGTTGGGATTTACTCCACAGTGCAAGTGCCGGGTCCGGTGAAATCAGAGATGTTACTCCGGGATGAGGTATTTTAGTTTCTGAATGTGCAGACAGATAGGCAGGATCGAGCTCCGATGTTGAGCGGAGCTATACAGGCTGCATTTTCTCTGCGGCCTCAGGTTAACAAAGGGAGGATGATGCCGCGACCAATAATCTGCCCCAGAGCTGCATGAGTACTTTTTGAAAATACACCGATCCCTATCAGCTGCAATAGGAGTTGAGTATGCAACCTGCCTAGCTGCTGTCAGACATCCCACTGCATACCTGCATGTCTCTTCAGCCCTTAAGTCCCATTTTAAATTCTTGCACTGGCCACTGCTTTCAGCAATACCGGAGAGTCTGAGGGAGATGGATACTTCTTTTGCAAAGTAGTTCACAAACTATTTCATTATTCCACTCTGAAAGTGTCAAAGTTCATTTTTCTCAGGCTCATATCCATAAACTTTACTTTGACATGTTCCCTGTGTAGGCGTACAAGATAAATGCCCTCCAACACCTTGCAGCAAACCTTGTGCCCCGTGATGGGCGCTCCCCAGCACCGCAATCTGCTTTGCTTTCCCGCAGCACCCAGGAATGAGGAGACAGAGGCTCAAGCAGTGCCCAGCTCCCTGGTGGCAACCTTCAGTTCCCACTCGCAGGATTTGTGACCATGAATGGGGACTTGATGTTCTGCTGCTCAGCACCCTCCTTAAGCCAGACACTGGCTTTATAG